>NW_022986322.1:0-29223 GCF_902500255.1 Thalassophryne amazonica | reverse complement strand
GTCAATCAAATCAATCATCAATTCAATCAATTTTTTATATAGCGCCAAATCACAACAAACAGTTGCCCCAAGGCGCTTTATATTGTAAGGCAAGGCCATACAATAATTATGTAAAACCCCAACGGTCAAAACGACCCCCTGTGAGCAAGCACTTGGCTACAGTGGGAAGGAAAAACTCCCTTTTAACAGGAAGAAACCTCCAGCAGAACCAGGCTCAGGGAGGGGCAGTCTTCTGCTGGGACTGGTTGGGGCTGAGGGAGAGAACCAGGAAAAAGACATGCTGTGGAGGGGAGCAGAGATCAGTCACTAATGATTAAATGCAGAGTGGTGAATACAGAGCAAAAAGAGAAAGAAACAGTGCATCATGGGAACCCCCCATAATTAACTTTAGTCTGTGAAGAAGATTCCCCATTTACATGAACAAATTGTAATCTATTAGACAAATATGATTCAAACCACCGCAGCGCAGTGCCTTTAATACCTATGGCATGCTCTAATCTCTGTAATAAAATTTTATGGTCAACAGTATCAAAAGCAGCACTGAGGTCTAACAGAACAAGCACAGAGATGAGTCCACTGTCCGAGGCCATAAGAAGATCATTTGTAACCTTCACTAATGCTGTTTCTGTACTATGATGAATTCTAAAACCTGACTGAAACTCTTCAAATAGACCATTCCTCTGCAGATGATCAGTTAGCTGTTTTACAACTACCCTTTCAAGAATGTTTGAGAGAAAAGGAAGGTTGGAGATTGGCCTATAATTAGCTAAGATAGCTGGATCAAGTGATGGCTTTTTAAGTAATGGTTTAATTACTGCCACCTTAAAAGCCTGTGGTACATAGCCAACTAATAAAGATAGATTGATCATATTTAAGATTGAAGCATTAATTAATGGTAGGGCTTCCTTGAGCAGCCTGGTAGGAATGGGGTCTAATAAACATGTTGATGGTTTGGATGAAGTAACTAATGAAAATAACTCAGACAGAACAATCGGAGAGAAAGAGTCTAACCAAATACCGGCATCACTGAAAGCAGCCAAAGATAACGATACATCTTTGGGATGGTTATGAGTAATTTTTTCTCTAATAGTTAAAATTTTGTTAGCAAAGAAAGTCATGAAGTCATTACTAGTTAAAGTTAATGGAATACTCAGCTCAATAGAGCTCTGACTCTTTGTCAGCCTGGCTACAGTGCTGAAAAGAAACCTGGGGTTGTTCTTATTTTCTTCAATTAGTGATGAGTAGGTAGATGTCCTAGCTTTACGGAGGGCTTTTTTATAGAGCAACAGACTCTTTTTCCAGGCTAAGTGAAGATCTTCTAAATTAGTGAGACGCCATTTCCTCTCCAACTTACGGGTTATCTGCTTTAAGCTACGAGTTTGTGAGTTATACCACGGAGTCAGACACTTCTGATTTAAAGCTCTCTTTTTCAGAGGAGCTACAGCATCCAAAGTTGTCTTCAATGAGGATGTAAAACTATTGAGGAGATACTCTATCTCACTTACAGAGTTTAGGTAGCTACTCTGCACTGTGTTGGTATATGGCATTAGAGAACATAAAGAAGGAATCATATCCTTAAACCTAGTTACAGTGCTTTCTGAAAGACTTCTAGTGTAATGAAACTTATTCCCCACTGCTGGGTAGTCCATCAGAGTAAATGTAAATGTTATTAAGAAATGATCAGACAGAAGGGAGTTTTCAGGGAATACTGTTAAGTCTTCTATTTCCATACCATAAGTCAGAACAAGATCTAAGATATGATTAATGTGGTGGGTGGACTCATTTACTTTTTGAGCAAAGCCAATAGAGTCTAATAATAGATTAAATGCAGTGTTGAGGCTGTCATTCTCAGCATCTGTGTGGATGTTAAAATCGCCCACTATAATTATCTTATCTGAGCTAAGCACTAAGTCAGACAAAAGGTCTGAAAATTCACAGAGAAACTCACAGTAACGACCAGGTGGACGATAGATAATAACAAATAAAACTGGTTTTTGGGACTTCCAATTTGGATGGACAAGACTAAGAGACAAGCTTTCAAATGAATTAAAGCTCTGTCTGGGTTTTTGATTAATTAATAAGCTGGAATGGAAGATTGCTGCTAATCCTCCGCCCCGGCCCGTGCTACGAGCGTTCTGGCAGTTAGTGTGACTCGGGGGTGTTGACTCATTTAAACTAACATATTCATCCTGCTGTAACTGTTATATGGCTGGGGGGGGCCTGGCTGCCGGTTTGTTTGTCTGTTTGTTTTCCTCCCAGGCGGCGTGCATTTGGGACTGAGTGGCTGTGTTGCTGAGGCTGTCAGGACCTCACCCTGATCACCTGCGACTCGTCAGGACTCACAGCTGAGGTGCATCTGGATGGATTGGAGCATGTTGGCATTTAAGACTGGAGTGCACAGTGTGTATTTGCCAGAGACTCGACCTTGTGACCAGACGGGTGAGATCGTCGTCTTGGGAGCCATCTCATCAGCAGCGGATGCTGAGAAACGTCCAGGTTTGATGCACGGTCTGTGAAAGAGGAGGGGGTGAGGTCTCACGCTCGTCAGCACACTTCCTGAGGTACGTTAGATTTTGTGACTAACAGTTATACAGTCAGTAAATGTGGTGTCCCTCACACCTTATTGTATTGAGCTGTATGTTAGTCATGTATCAGCTTCCACTGCGGTGGAGTTTTGTGAACGGGATGTTCCATGCCTGCAGGTTGGGAAGCTGATCTGTAATCAAGCCAGGAAGTGTTTGCTGTTTGTACACCTTTAAGTGTTCTGTGTGTAGAGTGTGGACTCACATAATGGTTCCTTCTTTCACAGACTCGGTTGTTGCGGCCACCTGGGGGGTGTCGGCGGGGTCCTTGGGTCCGAAACAGCTTCTGGCTCCGGACCGTTAGCGCTGCTGGGAGCGCACCACGCCAGACCGCACCTTTTTGTATTATCACTGTTATGTATTAAATTCAGTTAGCCTTTGTACCGTGCTCTGCTTATTTCATACTGGGTCCTTCAAACGCTGGTCGGTTCTCCGAGCTGCGTCCGACACATAACAGTAACCAGGTTTCTGTTAGGCAGAATAAATCAATATGTTGATCAATTATTTTATCATTTACCAACAGGGACTTAGAAGAGAGAGACCTAATGTTTAATAGACCACATTTAACTGTTTTAGTCTGTGGTGCAGTTGAAGGTGCTATATTATTTTTTCTTTTTGAATTTTTATGCTTAAATAGATTTTTGCTGGTTATTGGTAGTCTGGGAGCAGGCACCGTCTCTACGGGGATGGGGTAATGAGGGGATGGCAGGGGGAGAGAAGCTGCAGAGAGGTGTGTAAGACTACAACTCTGCTTCCTGGTCCCAACCCTGGATAGTCACGGTTTGGAGGATTTAAGAAAATTGGCCAGATTTCTAGAAATGAGAGCTGCTCCATCCAAAGTGGGATGGATGCCGTCTCTCCTAACAAGACCAGGTTTTCCCCAGAAGCTTTGCCAATTATCTATGAAGCCCACCTCATTTTTTGGACACCACTCAGACAGCCAGCAATTCAAGGAGAACATGCGGCTAAACATGTCACTCCCGGTCCGAGTCCCTAGTAAAAAGAAAGAAAGAAATAAAAGGTTCAATCCTGTATCTCAAAACGTGGATTTTATGAATGACTTGGGGCTGAGCTGTAAAATATGTTCTAGCAGAAACAGACAGACACAGAAAGACAAGAGGACATGCTGTACTTTTCATTCAAAACCGACCCGCACTCTGTGGGCTTTACGTCAGGTAGACCATTGCTGCTATGTTTGCGTTATGTCACGTAGATCATGCCCACTCTACGGGCTTTACATCATGCAGACCACCCCCACATTGTGGGCTTTACGTCACATAGACCATCGGTGCTCTGTTTGCATTACGTCACGCAGACCACCCCCGCACTGTGGACTTTACGTCATGTAGACCATCCTGGCACTGTGGGCTTTACATCACATAGACTACCCTGGCTCTATGGACTTTATGTCACACAGACCATCCCTGCTCTGTGGGCTTTATGTCACCCAGACCATCCTCGCTCTGTGGGCTTTACGTCACATAGACTATCGCCACTCTGTGGGCTTTATGTCAGGCAGACCATCCCTGCTCTGTGGGCTTTACGTCACATAGACTATCGCCACACTGTGGGCTTTATGTCACGTAGATCATCCCCGCTCTGTGGGCTTTATGTCAGGTAGACCATCCCTGCTCTGTGGGCTTTATGTCACAAACACCAATGACGTTCTGTGGGCTTCACTTCACATAGACCATCCCCGCTGTGTGGGATTTACGTCACACAGACCATCCCCGGTCTGTGGCTTTACGTCACCCACACCATCCCCGCTCTGTGGGCGTTAGATGATCTGCACTCTGTGGGCTTCATGTCACACAGATGATCTCCACTCTGTGGGCTTTACATCACACAGACAATGCCCACTCTGTGGGCTTTACATCACAAAGACCATCCCCACTCTGTGGGCTTTACATCACAAAGACCATCCCCACTCTGTGGGTTTTACGTCACGTAGACCATCCCCGCTCTGTGGGCTTTACATCACAAAGACCATCCCCACTCTGTGGGCTTTACATCACACAGACAATGCCCACTCTGTGGGCTTTACATCACAAGACAATGCCCACTCTGTGGGCTTTACATCACAAAGACCATCCCCACTCTGTGGGCTTTACATCACAAAGACCATCCCCACTCTGTGGGTTTTACGTCACGTAGACCATCCCCGCTCTGTGGGCTTTACATCACAAAGACCATCCCCACTCTGTGGGCTTTACATCACACAGACAATGCCCACTCTGTGGGCTTTACATCACAAAGACCATCCCCACTCTGTGGGTTTTACGTCACGTAGACCATCCCCGCTCTCTGGGCTTTAGACAATCAGCAATATGTGGGCTTTACGTCACGTAGACCGTCCCCGCTCTGTGGGCTTTACACCACGCAGACCAGCCCCGCTCTGTTGGCTTTATGTCATGTACACCATCCCGGCTCTGTGGGCTTTATGTCAGGCTTTACGACAGACAATCCGCACTGTGTGGGCATTACATCATGTACACAATCGCCACTCTGTGGGCTTTATGTCATGTAGACCATCCCTGCTCTGTGGGCTTTAGGTCACATAGACAATCCCGCTCTGTGGACTATACACCATGTACATGATCCCTGCTCTGTGGGCTTAAGATGATCTGCACTCTGTGGGCCTTAGGTCACACAGACCATCCCCGCTCTGTGGGCTTTATGTCACACAGACAATCTCCGCTCTGTGGGTTTTACGTCACAAACACCAATGCCATTCTGTGGGCTTCACATGACGTAGACCATCACCGCTGTGTGGGCTTTTACATCACGCAGACCGCCCCCACTCTGTGGGCTTTACATCACGAAGACCATCCCCGTTCTGTGTACTTTACGTCACGCAGACCATCCCCGCTCTGTGGGCTTTATGTCACAGACCATCCCCGCTTTGTGGGCTTTACGTCACCCAGACCATCCCCGCTCTGTGGGCTTTATGTCACACAGACCGTCCCCGCTCTATCGACTTTACGGCACATAGACAATCATTGCTCTGTGGGCTTTACGTCACAAACACCATCCCCACTCTCTGAGCTTCATGTCACGGAGACCATCCCTGCTCTGTGGGCTTTACATCATGTAGACGAACCCTGGTCTGTGGGCTTTATGTTACACAGAACATCCCCTCACTGTGGGTTTTATGTCACCCAGATCATCCGCACTCTGTGGGCTTTACATCATGTAGATCAGGGGTGGCCAACCAGTCGGAGACCAAGAGCCACATTTCTTACTGTGTTACAGCAAAGAGCCACATCGGCACACAGGCACATGAACATGGGCACACAAACATTACCCATCCTTCGCGCACGCACGCACACACTCACACACACACACACACACACACACACACACACACACACACACACACACACACACACACACACACACACACACACACACACACACACACACACACACACACACACCTCTGTTCAGTCAGATTAATTGTAAATACCCCTACAATAGTAAGACGACAGGCCAGCAACATCATATACATGGGCACACACCCCCAACCATCTCTTCCTCTCCCTCACTCTCTCTCTCTCTCTCTCACACACACACACACACACACACACACACACACACACACACACACACACACACACACACACACACACACACACACACACACACACACACACACACACACACACACACACACACACACAGGCTCAGCCAGATTGATGTCACTCCAACATGATAAATAACAAATGCCCCACACCAACATGATAATGACATATTTACTACAGTACCAAGACCACAGGCCAGTCATTTTTCAATAATCAATATAGCGTGCACTTACTATGCATGTTGCTTAGTGGGACGTCTGGCATTCCTTCCCTTGAACAATCCTCCTCAAATCTGGCTTGTACTCCGTTGTTGCCACTCGAAGCAATTTTTTCACATGGGTATCAGTCATAACAGAGTGGTGTTTTGATTTGACATATTTCATGGTAGAAAATACAGACTCACAGACGTACGTTGAACCAAACATTGACAGTATTTTAAGTGCAGCCCTTTTGACATTGGGGTATTTTTCCATTGACACACTTTTCCAGAACTCAGTGGTCCCTTCCCTTAAAGCAGGTTTCAGTTGGTCCTCCTCAGCGAGATCAATCATCTCCAACTCAGCGGCTGCCTCATCTGCGACTAGAGGGGCTTTCAAACAGTCCATATCTGCATTAAATGGGTCGACGAGGAACGTGATCTGTGGCCTTTTCAGTGTAGATCGCGGAACCGGATCACAAAGGGTTCGTGCAGGTTTTCAACCAGAGTTGCATATCTGGCTCCTTGCTTATTCAGGGTGGCACTGGTGACTTGCCCGCTAACTTTTAGCAGAGTGGAGAAATGCGTTAAATCTCCCTTTTGAATATGCGCCTTGAACAGCTTCAGTTTGCTGACAAACGCAAACACACTTTACACCAGATCAGGCAGCACTTTCATTTAACCCTGCAGGGTAAGGTTCAGTCTATCCAAGTGGCCCAACATGTCGACCAAAAAGGCCAAATCCAAAATCCATTTGGGGTCTGAGAGCTGGGGATAGTCCTTGTTCTTCTCTTCCATGAAGAGTTTCACAGCATCCAAAATTTCAAAGAAGCGAGAGAGTACCTTTCCCCTTGACAGCCACCTCACGGTGCAGTGTAGTGGCAGGTCACCTGGAAGCTCTTCGTCCAGCTCAGCGATGAAATTCTTGAATTGCCTGTGATTAAGATCATGTGTACAGATGTAGTTGACGATTTCCATCACAGGTTTCATGATGTTGTCTAAATTCAACAATTTAGACACGAGTTGCTCCCTGTGGATGATGCAGTGGAAATTCCAAAATTATGCAGTGGAAATGTTTTGTCGGCTTTGCACAGCCCCACGAGCCCGTTTACAGATCCGATCATGGATGGTGCGCCATCCGTGGCTATTGCGGTTAGCTTCTGTAGGGGCAGATTTGCTTTCTCAAATGCAGCCATCATTGTTTCTTTCACATCTATGCCACGGGTTCAGTCTTTCAGTGGCACAATATCCAGGAGTTCTTCTTTGATCACACACTCCTTTGACACAAAGCGTGCAAATACTGCCAACTGAGGCTTGTCTTGTATGTCACAACTCTCATCCAATGCGACACTGAAATAGTCGCATGCTTGAAGGTCAGAGTGCAACTGTGATTCAATAACTGTGTTAATGTCTGATATTCTGTGTTCAACAGTGTGGCGGGACAGTTGGAGGTCTGATGCCATGCGTTTTAGTTTGTCGTTTTCAGGAGACAAGATTTCAACAGCGTCACTTATGCATTTTTTAACGAACTCCCCTTCGTTGTATGGCTTTTTAGCCCGTGCAATGTTCCAAGCCAGTTTATATGATGCAAGTGTTACTGTCTCTGACTGCTTCGTAAATTTTTTGAAAACCTGTACCTGCTTTTCTGCCTGACTTTTCAAAGTGGTCAGCTTGTGCTTGCGAAGTTCAGTCCCTTTTGGAAATTCCTGGTCAATATTAGCGTGGAGTGAGCTGAAGTGATGCTGAAGATTTGAAACCTTGAAATGCACCATTGACGACTGACATATAAGGCAGAATGGCTTGCCATTACGTTCGACGAAAAAATATAAATTCTCCCACTCTGTTAGAAACATCCTGTTTTCATCTTCATATTTTCTTTTTGCAGTGCATTTTTTCCCTGCCATTTTGAGATCTGACAGAAGATCGACCCCCTGACCTTCTTCTTTGCACCTGCGCATTTGCCATGATCTCGAAATACCGTAATGAACCCAAGTGATGCACATTCAACAAAATTACCGTATTGAACTTAAGCAAAGCGAACACGCACATAAATACACACACAAACACAAACTTGGACATGAACGTAAGAGCCGCATGACACCAGGTTGGCCACTATGGATGTAGATGATCCCCGCTCTGTGGGCTTAAGATGATCTGCACTATGTGGGATCCACGTCACACAGATGATCCCCGCTGTGTGGGCTTTACGTCACATAGACCATCCCCGCTGTGTGGGCTTTACGTCACATAGACCATCCCCGCTCTGTGGGCTTTACGTCACATAGACCATCCCCGCTCTGTGGGCTTTATGTCATGTAGACCATCCCCGCTCCTTGGGCTTTACGTCACCCAGACCATCCCCACTTTGTGGGCTTTACGATACATAGACAATACCCGCTCTGTGGGCTTTAGGCAATCCGCACTGTGTGGGCTTTACATCACGTAGACCATTGCCATTCTGTGGGCTTTACGTCACGTAGACCACCCTGGCTCTGTGGGGTTTACGTCATGCAGACGATCCCAGCTCTGTGGGCTTTACGTCACAGACGATCCCCACTCTGTGGACTATACACCATGTACATGATCCCTGCTCTGTGGGCTTAAGATGATCTGCACTCTGTGGACTTCATGTCACGCAGACGATTCCCGCTCTGTGGACTATACACCATGTACATGATCCTTGCTCTGTGGGCTTAAGATGATCTGCACTCTGTGGGCTTCACGTCACGCAGACGATTCCCGCTCTGTGGGCTTTACATCATGTAGACCATCACCACTCTGTGGGCCTTAGATCACGTAGAGCATTCCTGCTCTGTGGGCTCTACGTCAAGTAGACAATCCCTGCTCTGTGGGCTTTACGTCACAAACACCATCCCTGCTCTGTGGGCTTCACGTCAAGTAGACCATCCCTGCTGTGTGTACTTTACATCACGCAGACCATCCCCGCTCTGTGGGCTTTATGTCATGTAGACCATCCCCGCTTTATGGGCTTTATGTGACTGAGACAATCCCCACTCTGTGGGCTTAACGTCACACAGATGATCTCCGCTCTGTGGGCTTGAGACGATCCCCACTCTGTGTGCGTTACATCACACAGACCATTCCAAGTCTGTGGGCTTTACATCACACAGACCATCCCCAGTCTGTGGGCTTTACATCACGCAGACCATCCCCACTCTGTGGGATTCACATCACACAGACGATCCCCGCTCTGTGGGCTTTACGTCACGAACACCATCCCCGCTCTGTGGGCGTTACATCATGTCGACGGTCCCTGGTCTGTGGGCTTTGGACGATCTGCGCTCTGTGGACTTTACGTCACACAGAACATCCCCGCACTGTGGGCTTTACGTCACCCAGACCATCCGCACTCTGTGGGCTTTACATCACGAACACTATCTGTGGGCTCTGTGGGCTTTCCATCATGTAGATAATCCCTGGTCTGTGGGCTCTGGACGATCTGCACTCTGTGGGCTTTACGTCACGTAGACAATCCCAGCTTTGTGGGCTTTAGACGACCTGCATTCTGTGGGCTTCACGTCACACAGATGATCTCCACTCTGTGGGCTTTACGTCATGTAGATGATCCCCGCTCTGTGGGCTTTACGTCATGTAGATGATCCCCATTCTGTGGGCTTAAGACAATCTGCACTCTGTGGCCTTCACGCCACACAGATGATCCCTGCTCTGTGGGCTTTAGTTTATGTAGAGGATCCCCGCTCTGTGGACTTTACGTCACACAGACCATTCCCGCTCTGTGGGCTTTACGTCACGTAGACCATCCCCGTTCTGTGGGCTTTACGTTACGTAGATGATCCCCGCTCTGTGGGCTTTACGTCACATAGACCATCCCCGCTCTGTGGGCTTTACATCATGTAGACAATCCCCGCTCTGTGGGCTTTAGACGATCCGCACTCTGTGGGCTTTATGTCACATAGACCATCTCTGTTCTATGAGCTTTATGTCATATAGACCATCCCCGCTTTGTGGGCTTTACATCACGTAGACCATCCCCGCTCTAGACCATCCCCGCTCTGTGGGCTTTACAGCACCCAGACTATCCGCACTCTGTGGGCTTTACATCATCAAATCAAATCAAATCAATTTTATTTATATAGCGCCAAATCACAACAAACAGTTGCCCCAAGGTGCTTTATATTGTAAGGCAAAGCCATACAATAATTACGGAAAAATCCCAACGGTCAAAACGACCCCCTGTGAGCAAGCACTTGGCGACAGTGGGAAGGAAAAACTCCCTTTTAACAATGATTAAATGCAGAGTGGTGCATACCGAGCAAAAAGAGAAAGAAACACTCAGTGCATCATGGGAACCCCCCAGCACTGCCATGAGTGTTTCGTTCCACTGAGTGTTTCTTTCTCTTTTTGCTCTGTATGCACCACTCTGCATTTAATCATTAGTGATTGATCTCTGCTCTCTTCCACAGCATGTCTTTTTCCTGATTCTCTCCCTCAGCCCCAACCAGTCCCAGCAGAAGACTGCCCCTCCCTGAGCCTGGTTCTGCTGGAGGTTTCTTCCTGTTAAAAGAGAGTTTTTCCTTCCCACTGTCGCCAAGTGCTTGCTCACAGGGGGTCGTTTTGACCGTTGGGATTTTTCCGTAATTATTGTATGGCTTTGCCTTACAATATAAAGCACCTTGGGGCAACTGTTTATTGTGATTTGGCGCTATATAAATAAAATTGATTACATTTGATTTGAGAACTAAGGGATGGTTCAGGGTCACCTGATCCAGCCCTAACTATAAGCTTTAGCAAAAAGGAAAGTTTTAAGCTTAATCTTAAAAGCAGAGAGGGTGTCTGTCTCCCTGATCCAAATTGGGAGCTGGTTCCACAGGAGAGGAGCCTGAAAGCTGAAGGCTCTGCCTCCCATTCTACTCTTACAAACCCTAGGAACTACAAGTAAGCCTGCAGTCTGAGAGCAAAGTGCTCTATTGGGGTGATATGGTACTAAGAGGTCCCTAAGATAAGATTGGACCTGATTATTCAAAACCTTATAAGTAAGAAGAAGAATTTTAAATTCTATTCTGGAATTAACAGGAAGCCAATGAAGAGAGGCCACTTTAGCTGCAGCATTTTGAATTAACTGAAGGCTTTTCAGGGAACTTTTAAGACAACCTGATAATAATGATCATGTAGATGATCCCTGCTCTGTGGGCTTTACGTTACGTAGACCATCCCCGCTCTGTGGGTTTTACATCACGAACACCATCCCTGCTCTGTGGGCTTTCCATCATGTAGATGATCCCTGGTCTGTGGGCTTTGGACGATCTGCACTCTGTGGGCTTTACATCACATAGACGATCCCCGCTCTGTGGGCTTTGGACGATCTGCATTCTGTGGGATTTACGTCACACAGACAATCCCCGCTCTGTGGACTTTACGTCACATAGACCATCCCGGCTCTGTGGGCTTTACATCACGCAGATGATCCCCGCTCTGTGGACTTTACGTCTCGACCACCATCCCCGCTCTGTGAGCTTCACGTCACGTAGACCATCCCTGCTCTGTGGGTGTTACATCATGTAGACGATCCCTGGTCTGTGGGCTTTGGACGATCTGCACTCTGTGGGCTTTACGTCACGTAGATGATCCCAGCTCTGTGGGCTTTAGACGACCTGGATTCTGTGGGCTTCACGTCACACAGATGATCTCCGCTCTGTGGGCTTTATGTCATGTAGATGATCCCCTTTCTGTGGGCTTAAGACGATCTGCACTCTGTGGGCTTTACGTCACGTAGACCATCCCCGCTCTGTGGGCTTTACATCATGTAGACAATCCCCACTCTGTGGGCTTTACATCACGTAGACCATCCCGCTCTGTGGGCTTTACATCATGTAGACAATCCCCGCTCTGTGGCCTTTATGTCACGTAGACCATCCCTGCTCTGTGGGCTTTACGTCATGAAGACAATCCCCGCTCTGTAGGCTTTAGACGATCCGCACTCTGTGAGCTTTATGTCACGTAGACCATCCCTGCTCTATGAGCTTTATGTCACATAGACCATCCCCGCTTTGTGGGCTTTACATCACGTAGACCACCCCGCTCTAGACCATCCCCGCTCTGTGGGCTTTAAGGGAACCCAGACCATCCGCACTCTGTGGGCTTTACATCATGTAGGCTTAAGATGATCTGCACCCTGTGGGATTCACGCCACACAGATGATTCCCGCTCTGTGGGCTTTACGTTATGTAGACCATCTCCGCTCTGTGGGCTTTACATTACACAGACCATCCCCGCTCTGTGGGCTTTATATCACGAACACCATCCCTGCTCTGTGGGCTTTCCATCATGTAGATGATCCCTGGTCTGTGGGCTTTGGACGATCTGCAATCTGTGGGCTTTACATCACATAGACGATCCCCGCTCTGTGGGCTTTAGACGACCCGCACTCTGTGGGCTTCACGTCACACAGATGATCTCCGGTCTGTGGGGTTTAGACGATTTGCACTCCGTGGGCTTCATATCACGCAGACGATCCCCGCTCTCTGGGCTTTAGTTCACGTAGACGATACCCGCTCTGTGGACTTTACGTCACACAGACCATCTCCACTCATTGGGCTTTACGTCATGTAGAGAATCTCCGCTCTGTGGGCTTTATGTCACGTAGACCATCTCTGCTCTGTGAGGTTTATGTCACATAGACCAACCCGCTTTGTGGGCTTTATGTCACGTAGACTATCCCCGCTCTGTGGGCTTTATGTCACATAGACCATCTCTGCTTTGTGAGCTTTATGTCACATAGACCATCCCCGCTTTATGGGATTTACGTCACGTAGACCACCCCCACTCTGAAGGCTTTACGTCACATAGACCATTCCTGCTCTCGACAATCCCCGCTCTGTGGGCTTTACATCACGCAGACGATTCCCGCTCTGTGGGCTTTACGTCATGTAGATGATCCCCGCACTGTGGGCTTAAGACGATCTACACTCTGTGGGCTTCACGTCACGTGGACCATCCCCACTCTGTGGGCTTAAGACAATCTGCACTCTGTGGCCTTCACATCACACAGACGATCCCTGCTCTGTGTGCGTTAGTTCACGTAGACGATCCCCGCTCTGTGGGCTTTACATCACACAGACCATCTGCTCTGTGGGCTTTACGTCACACAGACCACCCCCGCTCTGTGGGCTTTACATCACACAGACGATCCCCGCTCTGCGGGCTTTACGTCATGTAGACAATCCCCGTTCTGTGGGCTTTAGACAATCCGCACTCTGTGGGCTTTATGTCACATAGACCATCCCCACTCTGTGGGCTTTACGTCACGTAGACCATGCCTGCTCTGTGAGCTTTATGTCACGTAGACCATCTCTGCTCTGTGAGCTTTATGTCACATAGACCACCCCTGCTCTATGGGCTTTACATCATGTAGATGATCCCCGCACTGTGGGCTTAAGAAGATCTACAGTCTGTGGGCTTCACGTCACGTGGACCATCCCCGCTCTGTCATGTAGACAATCCCTGCTCTGTGGGCTTTAGCCGATCCGCACTCTGTGGCTTTTACATCACGTAGACCATCCCCACTCTGTGGGCTTTACGTCATGTAGACCATCCCCACTCTAGACCATCCCCACTCTGTGGGCTTTACATCACGTAGACCTTTCCTGCTCTCAACCATCCCCGCTCTGTGGGCTTTACATCACACAGACGATTCCCACTCTGTGGGCTTTACGTCATGTAGACGATCCCCGCACTGTGGGCTTAAGACAATCTACACTCTGTGGGCTTCACGTCACACATACCATCCCCACTCTGTGGACTTTACGTCACGTACACCATCCCCGCTCTGTGGGCTTTATGTCATGTAGACCATCCCTGCTCTGTGGGCTTTATGTCACGTAGACCATCCCCGCTCTGTGGGCTTTACATCACGTAGACCATCCTCGCTCTGTGAGCTTTACGTCATGTAGACGATCCCCGCTATGTGGGCTTTAGACGATCCGCAGTCTGTGGGCTTTATGTCATGTTGACCATCTCTGCTCTGTGAGCTTTACGTCACGCAGACCACCCCCGCACTGTGGACTTTACGTCACGTAGACCATCCTGGCACTGTGGGCTTTACATCACATAGACTACCCTGGCTCTGTGGACTTTATGTCACACAGACCATCCCTGCTCTGTGGGCTTTACGTCACCCAGACCATCCCCGCTCTGTGGGCTTTACGTCACATAGACTATTGCCACTCTGTGGGCTTTATGTCAGGTAGACCATCCCTGGTCTGTGGGCTTTACGTCACATAGACTATCGACACACTGTGGGCTTTATGTCACGTAGATCATCCCTGCTCTATGGGCTTTACATCATGTAGATGATCCCCGCACTGTGGGCTTAAGAAGATCTACAGTCTGTGGGCTTCACGTCACGTGGACCATCCCCGCTCTGTCATGTAGACAATCCCTGCTCTGTGGGCTTTAGCCGATCCGCACTCTGTGGCTTTTACATCACGTAGACCATCCCCACTCTGTGGGCTTTACGTCATGTAGACCATCCCCACTCTAGACCATCCCCACTCTGTGGGCTTTACATCACGTAGACCTTTCCTGCTCTCAACCATCCCCGCTCTGTGGGCTTTACATCACACAGACGATTCCCACTCTGTGGGCTTTACGTCATGTAGACGATCCCCGCACTGTGGGCTTAAGACAATCTACACTCTGTGGGCTTCACGTCACACAGACCATCCCCACTCCGTGGACTTTACGTCACGTAGACCATCCCTGCTCTGTGGGCTTTATGTCACGTAGATCATCCCCGCTCTGTGGGCTTTACATCACGTAGACCATCCTCGCTCTGTGGGCTTTACGTCATGTAGACGATCCCCGCTATGTGGGCTTTAGACGATCCGCAGTCTGTGGGCTTTATGTCACACTGACCATCTCTCCTCTGTGAGCTTTACGTCATGTAGACCATCCCCGCTCTGTGGGCTTTACATCACGTAGACCATCCTCGCTCTGTGGGCTTTACGTCATGTAGACGATCCCCGCTATGTGGGCTTTAGACGATCCGCAGTCTGTGGGCTTTATGTCACGTTGACCATCTCTGCTCTGTGAGCTTTACGTCACGTAGACCATCCCCACTATGTGAGCTTTATGTCACGTAGACCATCTCTGCTCTGTGAGCTTTATGTCACATAAACCATCCCCACTTTGTGGGCTTTACATCACGCAGACCATCCCCACTCTGTGGGCTTTACGTCACATAGACCATCCCCGCTCTAGAGCATCCCTGCTCTGTGGGCTTTACATCACGCAGACGATCCCTGCTGTGTGGGCTTTACATCACGCAGACGATCCCCGCTCTGTGGGCTTTACGTCATGTAGATGATCCCCTCACTGTGGGCTTAAGAAGAGCTACAGTCTGTGGGCTTCATGTCACGTGGACCATACCCGCTCTAGAGCATCCCCGCTCTGTGGGCTTTACATCACGCAGACGATCCCCACTTTGTGGGCTTTACGTCATGTAGATGATCCCCGCACTGTGGGCTTAAGACGATCTACACTCTGTGGGCTTCACGTCACGTGGACCATCCCCGCTCTGTGGGCTTTACGTCACTTCGATGATGTCCACTCTGTGGGCTTCATGTTCATCTGACTCACAAAGCTGACAAAGCCCTTGACCTTATTCTCACCTGAAACTGTGCTCCTGAGTCTGAAGGTCACTCCTCTGCACGTCTCTGGCCATTACTTCAATGTGTGTTCCTCCTCCACTGGTAACAAGCCACCCTACCTCTCTTCAATCCATATAGCCTTGGCTGGGCACTATCATCCCAGTACACAAGGCAATCTCTTTTACGGCCCCCGATGGTGAAGAAACTACCAAATGGTATCAGAGCAGGGGCGTCCCCCTCGTGGAACCCAGCTCTTCTGAGAGGACAACTGACTGAGACTTTCCCACTGTGACAGCTTTGGAGGAACACAGACTCTGCGTGTGTTTTCAGCGGGTTGGGGCTCTGCTCTTCACTGTTTGGATGTTTTTTGAGGGAAACATTTGCTGTGAGCACTGGACTCTATGTCTGTGGTTGCTTAGCTGCAACATTTCGGTCTCTGGCTGTTGAACAGGTGTTTGGTGTGTTTTCTTTTTTGTTAATTTGTTTTTGGTAGTTTGACCAGAGCAGATGGTCTCCCCTCTGAATCTGGTCTGCTTCAGGTTTGTTCTTGTGAGGGAGTTTTTCCTGACTGCTCTGAGGTTGGATGCCAAAGGGCAACTTGTGATCTGAAGAAACTGAGTCCATCCTCTCCAAACATCTCTGACTGTCAGAATTTGGGTTTTGTCCGCTTTTATTTCTTGGCTTTGCTTTGTTTGTTTTTTTCAGTTGTTTTCTGTTTGGTTTATTCCCTTGCTGGGGTTTTTCCTGATTGGGTCTGTCTGTCCCTTTCTCTCTTGTCTGTCTCTGCTGGCTCTTAGTGTTGGGCGTTTCCCTTTCTCTGGCCACACCCTCATTCTGGTGCATTCCACGCACACCTGCTCCCAATCTGCTCCTCATCACCTGGGTGTATATAAGCTCCTCATTTTGCTCTGCTCCTTCGCCAGATTGATGCAACTAGTGCCTTCTCTCCACCTCTGTTTTGTGTATCCTCGACCATGTCTTTGCCTGATGTTTTTGATTTTGTTACTCTTGTTGGACTACCTTACTGTTTACCGGACCCCGTTTACTGCTTCAGTAAACTGCTTTTACTTACAAAGCTTATTGTCTGAGTCCTGCATTTGCGTCCAGACTAACCTGTCAACCAGACCTGATACTGACACTGTGAGGGAACATCAGACACCACATTTACTCCATGTGGTGTGTTTCTCTGGACATGATCCAGGACACAGGTGTTTCAGTGTTCAGGACCCCAGTAGCTGGAGAAGGTCAAGGACACACCTGGGGAGGTGGGGAGGTGATTGTCTAGTGGTTAAGGTGTTGGGCTTGAGTCCAGAAGATCATGGGTTCAAACCCCCGCCTGACTGGAAAATCACTAAGGGCCCTTGGATTCAAGGATTCAAAGAAGTTTATTGTCATATGCACATAGGAACATGTTCCATGCGCAATGAAATGTGTTTACTGCATTTAACCAATCCTAATTGCCAGTTAGGAGCAGAGGTCACCTAGATGTATGTCCCTGCCCTGAGTCATGAGCAGGGCTGAGCAAACCTTGACCGGCTTCATGACACACTTAAACAACAACACACATAAGCCGGTCCGGTACATAAACACACATAAAACCACACACAAGGAGAGTATTGGGAAGAAAAAACCTCCATTGCTGCTGTGTTGAACACACACAGCACCACTGAAGCAAAAAAAAAAACAGTCCTGAATCAGTCCACCAGAGTCCAAGGTCCCACAGGAAACATCACAGGACTGGGAGGGGGAAAGACAAGAGAGGCGGGGTAAGACGAGGAGCGAGGCAACAGGAGTATTCCTCGGGGGGAGGATTTTATCTCAGTGGCCTTGAAGGGCAGCTGGTGTTTGGAAACCAAATAGATATACAGATTAACAGACGCCTGAAAGATTCCACTGTCTGAAACTTCAGAGTGGCTCCCAAATACATCTGAATAGAGGAGAAGAGATGTGGTCATTACTGACGATCAAAGCGGTTTTCCAGTGCAGCCATTCTCCCCGAGATGGATTCCAACGTGCGGTTAACACCTGCTGACTGAACTGACACTGCCCTTCCAATCGAATCGATCATGTGGGGCAGCCTGGACGGGCCAATTAATGCCGCCTCCACCTTCTTAATTTTCCGGTGGCCGCTCCACACAGCAGAAACCCGGTCACGGTCACCACAGCTCCAACTAAGTAAACATCTTCAATGTCCTCCACAGACAATGTGTACAGGCACATGACTTTCCACCTCCGCCAGCTGTCCATCACATAACCCGCCACATGTGTCCCGGCAGGACAGGTTGGGTCCTCCGCTCCCGAGTGTCTTGTTGAAAAAATAGTGTCAACTGCATTCAGAGACCACTTGATTAGATCCATTTTGCTGTTTCCAGAGGAGCAGGGCTGGCAGCCTCACAGACAAACACGCTACAGTAGCAGGAAAGTTGGGGAGGGAGGAGGAAAGAAAAATGCGACCGTCCTGACCGAGAGCAAGAAGGCCTTGCGCTTGGGCAAGGAAAGGCCTTGCCCAATCCCCTATTGCTCCCGGTGTGTAGTGAGCGCCTTGTATGGCAGCACCCTGACATCGGGGTGAATGTGAGGCATAATTGTAAAGCGCTTTGAGCGTCTGATGCAGATGGAAAAGTGCTATATAAATGCAGTCCATTTACCATTTTTGCTTTTGTATCTGTCTGTCTCTTGCACTGCTTTTCTGCTTGTGTTTTCCCTGTCCTGCTCTCTCTTGCTCCTCTTCTTCTCTTGGTTTGGCATGGGAGGGCGTTTCCCTCTGTGCTGGACACATCCTGTCTCTGGAAGTTTCCTCACACCTGTCCCTGATTTCCTGCTCATTACCTGGGGCTTTATAAGCCTCACTGTGTGCCTGTATTCCTCGCCTGATCGATATGCCTTGTGCCTCTTTCTAGCTCTGTTTCTCGTGTTTCTTGCCTCGACTGCCTCATTGTGTTTTTGACTACCTGTCTGTGTATCCGGACCACACCCTTGCCTGATGATTGTGTTACTGTTGCTCTTTTTGGACTGCCTTTTTGTGTACAGACCCCTGCTTACGAATCAAGTAAATGCCACTATTATACAGAGCTGTTTGTCCACGTCCTGCAATTGTGTCAATCAATCAATCAATCAATTTTTTTATATAGCGCCAAATCACAACAAACAGTTGCCCCAAGGCGCTTTATATTGTAAGGCAAGGCCATACAATAATTATGTAAAACCCCAACGGTCAAAACGACCCCCTGTGAGCAAGCACTTGGCTACAGTGGGAAGGAAAAACTCCCTTTTAACAGGAAGAAACCTCCAGCAGAACCAGGCTCAGGGAGGGGCAGTCTTCTGCTGGGACTGGTTGGGGCTGAGGGAGAGAACCAGGAAAAAGACATGCTGTGGAGGGGAGCAGAGATCGATCACTAATGATTAAATGCAGAGTGGTGCATACAGAGCAAAAAGAGAAAGAAACAGTGCATCATGGGAACCCCCCAGCAGTCTACGTCTATAGCAGCATAACTAAGGGATGGTTCAGGGTCACCTGATCCAGCCCTAACTATAAGTTTTAGCAAAAAGGAAAGTTTTAAGCCTAATCTTAAAAGTAGAGAGGGTGTCTGTCTCCCTGATCTGAATTGGGAGCTGGTTCCACAGGAGAGGAGCCTGAAAGCTGAAGGCTCTGCCTCCCATTCTACTCTTACAAACCCTAGGAACTACAAGTAAGCCTGCAGTCTGAGAGCGTCCTGCCTGCTTAGCCAGTAGAACCTGATAGCCTGAGGTCACGACCATATCTCACTTGGTGATAGTAGATATGTAGATGGTTACTTTGGAAAAGGGAAAATAGAAAAATTGTCTGCTTGGCTCGTTGACCACACGTTGATCCACCACACTTCCATAGTGTGGTGGATTTGGCAGTGCATAAAACCAGTACATGCTTCCAGACTTGAACGTTGGCATTCAAATCATCAAACCAATCAATGTTCCAAGAGGAAGGTAAAGCCTTAAAAGCATCATATATGACATGTCACAGCAACAATGAACATGATGGTGGAAATGTGAAAGCATGAACTCTGATGCTGTCTACCAAGCTGTGAAGCTGAAGCTCAGTTGGGCTTTGAGACAAAACCATAATCTGAAGCACAAGAACAGGGCCACCTTGGAAGAAATCAAAAGAAACTGAATGAAAGCTTTGGAGTAATCTAGTCCAAGAACAGGCTTGGACCTTGCTGAGATGCTGTGAGATGTTCAATTCAAAACCCTGAAGTGTGGAGCAGCAATGGAACACATGACTTTACATATGATGATTAAAGATGCTGGACACATTTCTGACTTGAAAATGTGTATTCTGGGTTTGCTCAAGTTTTTGATTTTATGTTTTGTTTGAACATCTGAGACATTTAAAGGAAGAAACTGTGAAACTCCGACAAACCTTAAAGGGAACAAATCGACTGATGCCTCATGTTCTGAAGACTTCCTCAGTGTTTCTGTTTGTCTGGTAACTTTACCTGAATCAATCAGGGTGTTTGAGTCCCAATCACAACCTCTCCGTCTACTTCCCAATTATCACAAGTCTTCAACTTTGTGTCTCAGCGTCCAGAACTGTCCCATAAAACCAAAACATGGGCATTTGTAAACAATGCAAACAGTTGCCATGCTCCAATCAGAATCCAGCCTGAGACTCCGCCTGGGTGGGCTTGTTATTACCTGTGATGTCACTAATCAATCACATGGTCAGAAGACACTTCGGTTTCTTTATGGACAACAACTCGAGTAACAGACAACTCTGGATGCTGCTGTCTGGCTTGACTGAGTGCTGCTGTCAACGCCTTCAAGAAACACACAAGGTTATTAACATACAAGGTTAAGGTAACAGGTATCACTTCCTGTTCCGGAGCACAGCTGTGTTTTTCTGTATCTGTTAGCTGTTTAATCTGCGCAGTTAGATTGATCTAGTTATCTAGATTACGATTTGTTTCCCAGTGTAATCTTTACGTGCCTTAACTAAAGCACTCCTTCTGCTGAATCACCTCTAAATTATTTACACATTATTCACTTTGCGTGTTTTTAGGAATCCGCTAGCTTAGCGTAGCTACTAGCTCTTAGCCGATTTAGCATGGCGGCTTCTCCTGTCTCTCCCGCACTTTTCTGCTCTGGGTGTGAAATGTTTAGTTATTCCTCGGCCTCCTTTAGCAGTAATGGTACTTGTAATAAGTGTAGCTTATTCGTAGCTTTGGAGGCCAGGCTGGGCGAATTGGAGACTCGGCTCCGCACCGTGGAAAATTTCTACAGCTAGCCAGGCCCCTGTAGTCGGTGCGGACAAGGTAGCTTAGCCGCCGTTAGTTCCCCCCTGGCAGATCCCGAGCAGCCGGGAAAGCAGGCTGACTGGGTGACTGTGAGGAGGAAGCGTAGCCCTAAACAGAAGCCCCGTGTACACCGCCAACCCGTTCAACATCTCTAACCGTTTTCTTCCCCACTCGACGACACACCCGCCGAGGATCAAACTCTGGTTATTGGCGACTCTGTTTTGAGAAATGTGAAGTTAGCGACACCAGCAACCATAGTCAATTGTCTTCCGGGGGCCAGAGCAGGCGACATTGAAGGAAATTTGAAACTGCTGGTTAAGGCTAAGCGTAAATTTGGTAAGATTGTAATTCACGTCGGCAGTAATGACACCCGGTTACGCCAATCGGAGGTCACTAAAATTAACATTAAATCGGTGTGTAACTTTGCAAAAAACAATGTCGGACTCTGTAGTTTTCTCTGGGCCCCTCCCCAATCAGACCGGGAGTGACATGTTTAGCCGCATGTTCTCCTTGAATTGCTGGCTGTCTGAGTGGTGTCCAAAAAATGAGGTGGGCTTCATAGATAATTGGCAAAGCTTCTGGGGAAAACCTGGTCTTGTTAGGAGAGACGGCATCCATCCCACTTTGGATGGAGCAGCTCTCATTTCTAGAAATCTGGCTAATTTTCTTAAATCCTCCAAACCGTGACTATCCAGGGTTGGGACCAGGAAGCAGAGTTGTAGTCTTACACACCTCTCTGCAGCTTCTCTCCCCCTGCCATCCCCTCATTACCCCATCCCCGTAGAGACGTGCCTGCTCCCAGACCTACCAATAACCAGCAAAAATCTATTTAAGCATAAAATTCAAAAAGAAAAAATAATATAGCACCTTCAACTGCACCACAGACTAAAACAGTTAAATGTGGTCTATTAAACATTAGGTCCTCTCTCTTCTAAGTCCCTGTTGGTAAATGATATAATAATTGATCAACATATTGATTTATTCTGCCTAACAGAAACCTGGTTACAGCAGGATGAATATGTTAGTTTAAATGAGTCAACACCCCCGAGTCACACTAACTGTCAGAATGCTCGTAGCACGGGCCGGGGCGGAGGATTAGCAGCAATCTTCCATTCCAGCTTATTAATTAATCAAAAACCCAGACAGAGCTTTAATTCATTTGAAAGCTTGTCCTCTTAGTCTTGTCCATCCAAATTGGAAGTCCCAAAAACCAGTTTTATTTGTTATTATCTATCGTCCACCTGGTCGTTACTGTGAGTTTCTCTGTGAATTTCAGACCTTTTGTCTGACTTAGTGCTTAGCTCAGATAAGATAATTATAGTGGGCGATTTTAACATCCACACAGATGCTGAGAATGACAGCCTCAACACTGCATTTAATCTATTATTAGACTCTATTGGCTTTGCTCAAAAAGTAAATGAGTCCACCCACCACTTTAATCATATCTTAGATCTTGTTCTGACTTATGGTATGGAAATAGAAGACTTAACAGTATTCCCTGAAAACTCCCTTCTGTCTGATCATTTTTAATAACATTTACATTTACTCTGATGGACTACCCAGCAGTAGGGAATAAGTTTCATTACACTAGAAGTCTTTCAGAAAGCGCTGTAACTAGGTTTAAGGATATGATTCCTTCTTTATGTTCTCTAATGCCATATACCAACACAGGGCAGAGTAGCTACCTAAACTCTGTAAGGGAGATAGAGTATCTCGTCAATAGTTTTACATCCTCATTGAAGACAGCTTTGGATGCTGTAGCTCCTCTGAAAAAGAGAGCTTTAAATCAGAAGTGTCTGACTCCATGGTATAACTCTCAACTCGTAGCTTAAAGCAGATAACCCGTAAGTTGGAGAGGAAATGGCGTCTCACTAATTTAGAAGATCTTCACTTAGCCTGGAAAAAGAGTCTGTTGCTCTATAAAAAGCCCTCCGTAAAGCTAGGACATCTTTCTACTCATCACTAATTGAAGAAAATAAGAACAACCCCAGGTTTCTTTTCAGCACTGTAGCCAGGCTGACAAAGAGTCAGAGCTCTATTGAGCTGAGTATTCCATTAACTTTAACTAGTAATGAGTTCATGACTTTCTTTGCTAACAAAATTTTAACTATTAGAGAAAAAATTACTCATAACCATCCCAAAGACGTATCGTTATCTTTGGCTGCTTTCAGTGATGCCGGTATTTGGTTAGACTCTTTCTCTCCGATTGTTCTGTCTGAGTTATTTTCATTAGTTACTTCATCCAAACCATCAACATGTTTATTAGACCCCATTCCTACCAGGCTGCTCAAGGAAGCCCTACCATTATTTAATGCTTCGATCTTAAATATGATCAATCTATCTTTGTTAGTTGGCTATGTACCACAGGCTTTTAAGGTGGCAGTAATTAAACCATTACTTAAAAAGCCATCACTTGACCCAGCTATCTTAGCTAATTATAGGCCAATCTCCAACCTTCCTTTTCTCTCAAAAATTCTTGAAAGGGTAGTTGTAAAACAGCTAACTGATCATCTGCAGAGGAATGGTCTATTTGAAGAGTTTCAGTCAGGTTTTAGAATTCATCATAGTACAGAAACAGCATTAGTGAAGGTTACAAATGATCTTCTTATGGCCTCGGACAGTGGACTCATCTCTGTGCTTGTTCTGTTAGACCTCAGTGCTGCTTTTGATACTGTTGACCATAAAATTTTATTACAGAGATTAGAGCATGCCATAGGTATTAAAGGCACTGCGCTGCGGTGGTTTGAATCATATTTGTCTAATAGATTACAATTTGTTCATGTAAATGGGGAATCTTCTTCACAGACTAAAGTTAATTATGGAGTTCCACAAGGTTCTGTGCTAGGACCAATTTTATTCACTTTATATATGCTTCCCTTAGGCAGTATTATTAGACGTATTGCTTAAATTTTCATTGTTACGCAGATGATACCCAGCTTTATCTATCCATGAAGCCAGACGACACACACCAATTAGCTAAACTGCAGGATTGTCTTACAGACATAAGACATGGATGACCTCTAATTTCCTGCTTTTAAACTCAGATAAAACTGAAGTTATTGTACTTGGCCCCACAAATCTTAGAAACATGGTGTCTAACCAGATCCTTACTGTGGATGGCATTACCCTGACCTCTAGTAATACTGTGAGAAATCTTGGAGTCATTTTTGATCAGGATATGTCATTCAAAGCGCATATTAACAAATATGTAGGACTGCTTTTTTGCATTTACGCAATATCTCTAAAATCAGAAAGGTCTTGTCTCAGAGTGATGCTGAAAAACTAATTCATGCATTTATTTCCTCTAGGCTGGACTATTGTAATTCATTATTATCAGGTTGTCCTAAAAGTTCCCTAAAAGCCTTCAGTTAATTCAAAATGCTGCAGCTAGAGTGCTGACGGGGACTAGAAGGAGAGAGCATATCTCACCCATATTGGCCTCTCTTCATTGGCTTCCTGTTAATTCTAGAATAGAATTTAAAATTCTTCTTCTTACTTATAAGGTTTTGAATAATCAGGTCCCATCTTATCTTAGGGACTCGTAGTACCATATCACCCAATAGAGCACTTCGCTCTCAGACGCAGGCTTACTTGTAGTTCCTAGGGTTTGTAAGAGTAGAATGGGAGGCAGAGCCTTCAGCTTTCAGGCTCCTCTCCTGTGGAACCAGCTCCCAATTCAGATCAGGGAGACAGACACCCTCTCTACTTTAAGATTAGGCTTAAAACTTTCCTTTTTGCTAAGCTTATAGTTAGGGCTGGATCAGGTGACCCTGAACCATC
Source organism: Thalassophryne amazonica (assembly GCF_902500255.1). Lineage (NCBI taxonomy): Eukaryota > Metazoa > Chordata > Actinopteri > Batrachoidiformes > Batrachoididae > Thalassophryne > Thalassophryne amazonica. Next base: position 4,182 of record NW_022986322.1, on the reverse strand, counting down.
CCTTAGTTATGCTGCTATAGACGTAGACTGCTGGGGGGTTCCCATGATGCACTGTTTCTTTCTCTTTTTGCTCTGTATGCACCACTCTGCATTTAATCATTAGTGATCGATCTCTGCTCCCCTCCACAGCATGTCTTTTTCCTGGTTCTCTCCCTCAGCCCCAACCAGTCCCAGCAGAAGACTGCCCCTCCCTGAGCCTGGTTCTGCTGGAGGTTTCTTCCTGTTAAAAGGGAGTTTTTCCTTCCCACTGTAGCCAAGTGCTTGCTCACAGGGGGTCGTTTTGACCGTTGGGGTTTTACATCATTATTGTATGGCCTTGCCTTACAATATAAAGCGCCTTGGGGCAACTGTTTGTTGTGATTTGGCGCTATATAAAAAAAAAATTGAATTGAATTGAATTATTCCATCGAACCAGTCCGACCTCTGAATATAAATCCAGGTCTGTCCCTTGTTAAGCTCATCTGTCCTCAGAAAATTAATGCACATCTGTGCCATGTTAACCCTATCTGTCCGAGGAAAATGAATCCAGGTCTGTCCCACATTAACCCTATCTGTCCTGGGAAATGAATCTAGGTCTGTCCCATGTTACTTCTATCTGTCCTGGGAAAATGAATCCAGGTCTGTCCCGTGTTAACCCTATCTGTCCTTGGAAAATGAATCCAGGTCTGTCCCATGTTAACCCTATCTGTCCTTGGAAAATGAATCCAGGTCTGTTGCATGTTAACCCTATCTGTCCTGGGAAAATGTATCCAGGTCTGTCCTGTGTTAACCCTGACTGTCCGAGGAAAATGAATCCAGGTCTGTCTCGTGTTAACCCTATCTGTCCTGGGAAAATGAGTCCAGGTCTGTTGCACGTTAACCCTGTCTGTCCTTGGAAAATGAATCCAGGTCTGTTGCACATTAACCCTATCTGTCCTGGGAAAATTAATCCAGGTCTGTTGCACGTTAACCCTATCTGTCCTGGGAAAATTAATCCAGGTCTGTTGCACGTTAACCTATCTGTCCTGGGAAAATTAATCCAGGTCTGTCCCATGTTAACCCTATCTGTCGTTGGAAAATGAATCCAGGTCTGTCCCACGTTAACCCTATCTGTACTTGGAAAATGAATCCAGGTCTGTCCCGTGTTATCCCTATCTCTTCCAAGATGTTATCCCTCCCTTCCAAGATGGCGCCACGTGAAGGCACCTTGGTATTCTGTTGCTCCCTGTTTTGTCTGTTTTTGTGCGTAAATCGTGTGTCATCGTGCTCCTACAGCAGCGAGGAGCTTCTAAACATCAGATCATCAACACCCACGGACATTACTCCAGTTCTTTTAGTGCCTGCAGCTGAACTGGTTCACTTTTTGGCCAAAAGAGTGAGATGCTGGCGGAGAGGAAAATGAGCTGGAGCTCTCGTGCACCTCAGACAAAGGGGCACGCGCATGCCCCTACCTGGGATATTTCTCTCTAACATCCGCTCACTCTGCAACAAGATGGATGAGCTGGCACTTCTGATGAAGAACAATAGAGATTTCTCCTCATCTTGTGTACTGTGCTTCACGGAGACATGGTTAAATGCACAGACACCAGACTGCGCGCTACAACTAGAGGGATTCCAACTCCTCCACGCAGACAGAGACCGAGCACTCAAGAAACAAGAGGTGGAGGACTCTGCTTCTATATCAACAATGCCTGGTGCTCCGATGCGACTGTGATCTCCCAACACTGCTCTCCCTCTCTGGAATATCTCCTCATAAACTGCAGACTGTTCTACTCTCCATGTGAGTTTAACTCCTTCATATTTTGCTCCGTGTATATTCCACAGAGCACGGACATGCACAAGGCCGAGCGTGCGATCGCGGATCAGATTATGAGCGTGGAGAGAGACTTTCCGGACTCCCTTGTTATAATTCTCAGCGATTTTAACAAAGGGAATCTCAGTCAGGAATTACCAAAATACAAACAGTTTGTTAAATGCCCGACCAGAGAAGGGAGCAGGTTAGATCATTGTTACACGACAGTGAGCGGCGCCTACCGCGCGGTGGCCCGTGCAGCTTTGGGACTCTCAGACCACGTGATGGTCCACTTGAACCCCACATACAGACAGAGACTAAAACTCTCTAAACCTGTTGTGAGGACATCTAAAGTGTGGAGCAATGAAGCTGTAGAGGAGCTACGCGCGTGCTCGGGCGCTACAGACTGGGATATGTTTGAGGCTTCAACAGACAGTCTAGATGACTACACGGACACTGTGACGTCATATATTCATTTCTGTGAAGACAGCATCATCCCACAGCGCACCAGGGTGAGATATAACAATGACAAGCCCTGGTTCACACCTAAACTCCAGTAGCTCCGTCAGCAGAAAGAGGTGGCTATCAGAGAAGGAGACAGAGACAGCTATAGAGGTGCAAAGTACAGATTTAGCAAGGAGGTGGCAAAGGCTAAATCCATGTACAGTTCACGTCTGCAGCAAAGGTTCTCTGCCAATGACTCGGCCTCTGTGTGGAGGGGGTTGAAAGAGATTACCAACTACAAGCCCAAAGCACCTCGTTCTACTGATGACCTGAAGCTGGCCAACGACCTGAACGTCTTCTATTCATGTTTTGAAGACATGGACTCACACCTCCCCACCCCCGACACAACTGGATATTCAAACACTCTAGACCTCCCCCCTCTCACCGCTGCCCTCCCCCTCCCCGCTCTTCTCCCTGTACACTAACTGCTGCACCTCCAGCCACGACTCCGTAAAGCTCATCAAGTCTGCGGACGACACCACCCTCATCGGACTCATTTCGGATGGGGATGAGTCTGCCTACAGGAGGGAGGTGGACCGGCTGGTGATCTGGTGCAGCAGCAACAACTTGGAGCTCAACGCCCAGCAACAGTGGAGATGATCGTGGACTTCAGGAAAGCCACAGCCCCCCCGCCCTCCCTCGCCCTCACCAAAAGCAGGAAAAGCCACAGCCCCCCCGCCCTCCCTCGCCCTCACCAAAAGCCCCATCACCACTGTGGACCGTCACCGATTCCTTTGCACCACCATCATCCAGGACCTCAAGTGGGAGTCAACCATCAGCTCTCTCATCAAGAAGGCCCAGCAGAGGATGTACTTCCTGCGGCAGCTGAAGAAGGCCAAGCTGCCTGTCCAGCTGATGGTGCAGTTCTACACGGCCTTGGAAAATGAATCCAGGTCTGTTGCATGTTAACCTCATCTGTCATGGGAAAATGAATCCAGGTCTGTCCCGTGTAATCCCTATCTGTCCTGGGAAAATGAATCCAGGTCTGTTGCATGTTAAGCCTATCTGTCCTGGGAAAATGAATCCAGGTCTGTCCCACGATAACCCTATCTGTCCTTGGAAAATGAATCCAGGTCTGTCCCACGTTAACCCTATCTGTTGTTGGAACATGAATGTTATGTGTCGGACGCAGCTCGGAGAACCGACCAGCGTTTGAAGGACCCAGTATGAAATAAGCAGAGCACGGTTCAAAGGCTAACTGAATTTAATACATAACAGTGATAATATAATAACAGAAGGTGCGGCCTGGCGTGGTGCGCTCCCAGCAGCGCTAACGGTCCGGAGCCAGAAGCTGTTTCGGACCCAAGGACCCCGCCGACACCCCCCAGGGGGCCGCAACAACCGAGTCTGTGAAAGAAGGAACCATTATGTGAGTCCACACTCTACACACAGAACACTTAAAGGTGTACAAACAGCAACACTGTCCTGGCTTGATTACTGATCAGCTTCCCAACCTGCAGGCATGGAACATCCAGTTCACAAAACCTCCACTGCAGTGGAAGGCATACATGACTAACAAACAGCTCAATACAATAAGGTGTGAGGGACACCACATTTACTGACTGTATAACTGTTAATCACAAAATTCTAACGTACCCAGGAAGTGTGACTGACGAGCGTGAAACCTCACCCCCCTCCTCTTTCACAGACGTGGCATCAAACCTGGACGTTTCTCAGCATCCGCTGGATGAGATGGCTCCCGAGACGACGATCTCACCCGTCTGGTCACAAGGTCGAGTCTCTGGCAATACACACTGTGCACTACCAGTCTAATGCCAACATGTTCCAATCCATCCAGATGCACCACAGCTGTGAGTCCTGACGAGTCGCAGGTGATCAGGGTGAGGTGTCCTGACAGCCTCAGCAACACAGCCACTCAGTCCCAAACGCACGCCACTGGGAGGAAA
>NW_022986321.1:0-123074 GCF_902500255.1 Thalassophryne amazonica | reverse complement strand
AAACTCTTGAATAGACAAGATAAACAGCTGATGATCCAAGCAGTCAAGATCATCAAGGAACAAGATTTACTCTGATGAACATGTGGAGTTATTGTTGTTATGTGAGGGTCAGTGTCACACTCTGTCTTGAGTCAGACTAAAGAATCTGAAAAAACACTGGACTGTGTGTGGGTTAAAACTCAGCTGTGCAAAGACGACAAGCCAGTTCAGATCCATTAGTGTAAAAAAACAAACAAAAAACAGTGTGACTTTACATTTCAGCCTCTGAGTCTCACAGCATGAAGCCTTCACAGGAGGAACGTTTGGAGGAGCTAAGCCCTTCCCACTGAGCCACACCAACTCATCTTTTGAGACAAATAAGGAGAAAATCTTTGATATAAAGATACCTGAGATTAAAAAACACATTAAATACACATTCAAAGAGATGATCCATGATGCTTCTGTCATCCATAGTTCACAGACAATGTTTTTTCTCCAGTTTGTGCACCAAATCAAACTATCTGAAGAACTTTACGGGACAGAAGCAACACACACACACAACACCCACAACACACACACACACACACACACACACACACACAACACACACACACACACACACACACACACACACACCCACACACACACACACCACAGAAATGTAAAGTTAACGAAAATACTTTAGTGTTGCTGAAACATTTGGCATCACAGAACTAAAATAAACACAAAACAACAACTGGGACATTTGTTCACTGGCTGCTGGAAGGTTGCACTACGAATACAGGAACTTTGATCGCCTTTCTTTTTGTCTGGGAAACTTTTCACTGACTTTCAGACTGAAGTCAGTCGTCTCAGTCAGCAGCTTTTGTCCATTCAGCCTCTCCGGGTCCCGGTGTTTCTCCAAAATGTTTGTATTGTTTTTAATTTTGAGAAGCTCCTCTGAGATTCTGTAGAGTCTCGACAACAAAAGCTCCTCATCACCATACCATGACCTCATGAGTGTGGTGATGAAGACCTTTAGGAGTGTGACAGTCTCTTGAAACAGATCCACAGCACCACCACATGATCTGAAGTCTTCCTTGCTGACAATAAGACTAAACTCTGAGTTCGGATTCACTTTTCAGATGCTGTTCAGTGCATCCTCCTGGAAAACCAGGTTGTTCTCAACAAAACTGTTCACCCTGCAGCAAGATGAGCTGACGAGGTGGTCTGTGAAGGAGACCGTTCCTCAGTGTGTCTCAGTGTGGTATCACAGACGGACAAAGAGAAAGACAAAAATAAGATGATGTTGAGATGAAATTTCAGATCACATCACCACATATTATATACAGGCAACATTTCACTTTTAAGTATAAAACAAGACTTCTACTCAGGAAAAAAAGAATATTAGCTCATAAAAGCCCAAATTAGAAAAAGTTGGGATGATATGGAAAATTGGAAAAAAGAAAACAAACGCAGTGATCCTGACATTTACTTTGACTTGTGTTTCTTTGCACACAGGATGAACCCAACATATTTCATGTTGTGTGGTCAACTTCATTTCATTTGTCAGCAGATCTCCACTGCAGAGTCTTGGCCCTGGATGATGACACCACGGTCTAATATGAAGCAACCAGGCCTGATCACCCTCAGCTGTTGGCAGAAATCCTGTGTCATCCAAAGGAACCGATCACCGCCGATCACACCAGAGGGTGAACCAGGGCCACCATTGGCACTGGTGCGTCAACCCAGTCTGACCACACTGTCACCGTCTCTGTCTAAGGTCAGTCCCATCATCAGGTCACTGACGATGACCTGCGATTTCCACGTAGGCATTTCTGCAGGGGCCCAAATGTCCGTCACACTGTGGTACGTCACAACTGGTGAGGTGAATCCACCTGCACAGCACATGATCAACATGCAGCTGCCCCACTGTCATGTTTGACTATAAGCTGTGTGTGTTTTTCAGGCAACACCTGCATGGCTGCAGTTCATTTTCGGGTGGCCAGAACCACCTCAGGATTTGTACCATCAACATGTGAGTATCCACTGACTTGCAGAATCAATGTATACTCTGACTCCCGAGAAGCTGAGTGAGGTTTTGGAGCGTCTGAGGTTGTGATTCCTCCTGGGTCAAGACTAAGAGCTCTGACGTTTTGTGAGATTTGAAAGCTCAATAGGGTGAATGGAGTGAAATTTGTGTCATTATTAATACGTGCAAATGCACAGAGGGTGCTCGACACATATTCCTTGATTTGCACAACATGAACAAATGATGATTTGAGAGTTGAACATGTGCAAATTGTATGCAAGACAATAGGATCATAATAATTAATTAAAAACTGTCAATTATCCACCTTATTCCGAGCCCCATGAGGCTTTGCGTTAATTATGGTGAGACTTCCGGTAAGAACCGGAACAGGCATTGTGTTACATGTTAACTGTTCGGTAAACCGACTTTCTACGAGTCTTAGAGACGTAAACAGCAGCTGTCACACCTCAAACAAGGCAACATTATAATCCCGTTGTCTACAAATATAGAGCGGTGGGAGGACGACATGAAGAAGTAGCCTAACATACGGGAGCATTTTCAGCTCCTTTCTCAGCTTTCACTCGGACGAGAGGCAAAGAACAATCATTAAAGCTCTGAGGCACATCAGGAACTGCACAGGAATAAGGTCAGACCCATTCTGCTAAAAGAGTTTTTTTGACACAACTTATTTCCTTAAGACAGACGTAGACTCCAGCAGAAGCCTTAAAGTCCCACATCACTGAGCCTGGGTTTGAGTTTCAGCATCAGGTGAAATAAACAGCAGGTGTTCATGCAGCGCAGGTCAAAGCAGATCTCCAGGTGGGTAACTTATTATAATCTATGAACTAATGGGACAGAATACATGTGAGCTTTCATTAAAATAACCTCTAAACCATATTTTTGCATCCCTCTGGGTCCAGTTGACATGATGTGCCTGCAGCTGGACCAACTGAGCACGTCATCAACGTGCACACACGTTCATGTGACAACATGAACATGTTCTGCATTACCTGTGCTGTGGCTCTCCTTTAGCTGTATGTGTGGCAAGATGAAGCAGACATGGTCCCACACCCGCTTCCCTCCTGACCAGTAGCTTTTTGGGGTCAACCTCCCCGTGCACTCAGACCCAGGTCACAGTGGGTCATGTTCCTGACTTGGGTCCGTAGGGTGTTCATCTTGCGTTGATGTTGTGTTGGATGTGTTTTTCTGAAACAACAAAAATACACATTGAGCACATCACATGTGCTTGCACAGGTCACAGCCAAGTGGTAAACTTCAATGGCGTCTTCAGATGAAGATGCCACTTCAATGGAAATTACATGGAGACACACAGGGACAATTTATTCGGTGCGCTGTTAAAGGGATTAATAATGAAACTGGAAAATGTTCGTTGGAGCTACAGAGCGAGTGTGTGAGGCCGACACGTAGAACAGCGCACACACACTGACAATAAAAAGGTGAGGCGCGCCTCCGCTGACAGTGTGACACACTGAACACAGGAAGCCTGTTAAGAAGCTCTGCAGCTCTGCATCAAGCAAGAAGAAAAAAACACATTAATAATAACAATAACTAGAGACATTCATCACGAAATGCCCCATGCACAGTATTATTTTCCTTGCAAAGTGCTGTAATATGTACTTGTATGGGGTGGGTATTTGGTTGAAGCCTTATGTGTTTGAAAACTGGGACATACAATGAAAAAATTGGAGATTGGCATAACATTTATTTAGAGGATGTGACCAACAGTGACCATAAAAAGTCGGTCACGGTTGCCAGCCTTCAAACAAATGCAACCACTGGTGATCTTGAAGCGGAGGTCAAGGTCCCCGGCCTTCGAATCCATGTGAAGTACTCCTCCAAAGCATGTACCACCAAGTATGAAGTTTCTACAAGCAAAAGGTGCTGAGCTACATTGTGGCAAAGGATTTGACAGTTGTGACCATTGGTGACCTTGAAAAGTAGGTCAAGGTCACTGGCCTTCGAACCCATGCAAAGTACTCCTCCAAGGCATGTACCCACCAAATATGAAGTTTTGTGAGCAATAGGTGCCGAGCTAACGTTGCGGCGAACAAATTGCGGCCAGACAGACGGACGGATGCTTGGACGACGACGAACAACCCGGATGCTATATGCCCCGCCTCGTGGCGCAAGCGTTGCGCGGGCATAAAAATATATTTGAATGCCCACATGCCCAAATGTATCTGAGCTGGTTTTCGTTCTGAACAATTACACGAATAAACTTTTTTAACCCAAGCAGACCCCCCCCCCCCCCCCCATGGCTCACATTTGCACACAACATATGATTTGAACATTGATGGAATGAAAATGTTTCCTATTAACAGAAACAAATTCATCATGTGATGTCGTCTTTATAGTAATATGTGTGTAGTTCGTAGTTCCGATTACATTCAGGAAACCGGCTCTTGCTGCAAAATGCGCTGTAATGTTGGAATGTACCTGGATGATATTTGGATGATTGCATTCCGTCCCCTGAATAATCCTTCCAGTTCTCCGGTTTCTTGAGTTCTCTGGTGTCGTTGTGAGCGGAAACAAAGTTACCAACAATCACTTTGTTTATCCCGCTGCATCTTCATGCTGCGTTCAGGGAAATGCAGTAATTTTTAAATAAGCTCTAAACACACAAAAAACACAAACAAATGTGCTGAACGCAGCGGTTCAACCTCATGCTGCAGCTCCATAAACTCTGCACGGAGGACTGCTGGGTCCTGGTCCTGGTCCTGGACCTGGACCTGGTCCTGGTCCTTCTGTCCAGCCTGAAGACATCGCTGTCTGTTCTGGATGATGTGCTGCAGCAGGAACTATAACAGGGTTGGCAAGTTGTTTGGAAACTTCTCACTGAGATGTCTCAAAAATGGATGCATGGAAACTTGCGCTGAAAAATGTCTGCAGGACAACAGCTAAAGATGCTTCTTAAAACTATCAGCAAAGGAGGTCTGTATGTATATACATGTATATATTTGGACACTATTAAGTGAATGCAGCCTTGAATGTTTTAAACATTGAATTACGAGTTATCATGAACGCAGCATAAGTGTGAATATTTACAGCTTCCACAGCACGTGTGGAAACATTTCATTTTTACTGGCAATGAATTTTTCTGACTATCTCAGCAAGGAAGCAAGCTGTGTGTGTGTGTGTGTGTGTGTGTGTGTGTGTGTGTGTGTGTGTGTGTGTGTCTGAATAAATGAAAGGAAGACATTTTGTCATTACATTTAGATTTGCTGTATGAGTGCTCTGTGTTCTTCACCCTCTTTCTCCACATGGCCTCTCACTCTCTCCTCTGTCCCTGCTGTGAGTGCTGCCAGGGTGTTGATGACCTCCTCATACTCCTGACCTTAGAGAGGACTCCTCAAGAAACTCCTCAGGCTCAGAGGGGAGGTGATGCTCTCGTGGTTAAAGCTTGAATGACTACACTCTAAAACATTGCAGCCTCATTTAGTTATGTCCACTTGCATTCCAGCTGCTCTTAAAAGTTTTGGATCCAAAACTGTAAGAGCTCTTTATGTTAAAGAGAGGTAACAAATGGACATAACTAAATGAGGCTGCAATGTTTTAGAGTGTACCAACTAAACAATAAACATCAGAAATGTCTTGTACGAGGTCTGTTAGAAAACTATCCCACCTTTTTATTTTTTGCAAAAACTATATGGATTTGAATCATGTGCGCTTGCATCAGCCCAGCTTGAACCTTCGTGCGCATGCGTGAGTTTTTTCATGCCTGTCGGTTGCGTCATTTGCCTGTGAGCACGCTTTGAGTGAGCAGTGGTCCAGCCCCCTCGTCGGATTTTCATTGCGAGGAAAATGTCTGAACGATTTTGGAACTTTGCTGCATCAAATTTTTCCAGAAACTGAGAGGAGACAGCCAGGTGGAAACCATTCTGAAGATTCGACGGCTTTCAGGGACGATTCTATGGGGATCACACAGTGTTACAACCGGTTTTAAAGACGGCGCACAATGGCGGAGGGCGCGCCGCGCTCCGAGCGGCGATTGACAGGCTGAAACGACCAGATCATTTCCAAAGTAAACGCTGTGTGGATCTGGGACATCGCCTCCTGACTACTACAGAAATGGCAGAAGAGGTGGACATACCACTTTTTTGGCACATTCCACTGTTACAGGAGGAGGAATCATGAAGGGATCTGAAATTTTCATCTTAGGTGCATGTCCACTGTGAGAGACATAATCAAAAAAAAAAAAAAAATCCGGAAATCACAATGTATGATTTTTTTTAATAATTTATTTGTATGTTACTGCTGCAAATAAGTATTTGAACACCTACCAAACCAGCAAGAATTCTGGCTCTCACAGACCTGTTAATTTTTCTAAGAAGCCCTCTTATTCTGCACTCTTTACCTGTATTAATTGCACCTGTTTGAACTTGTTACCTGTATAAAAGTCAACTGTTCACACACTCAATCAATCACACTCCAACCTGTCCACCATAGCCAAGACCAAAGAAGCTGTCCTAAGGACACCAGGGACAAAACTGTAGACCTGCACAAGGCTGGGATGGACTACAGGACAACATGCCAGCAGCTTGGTAGAAGACAACAACTGTTATGATTATTTATTAGAAAGTGTAAGAAACACAAGATGACTGTCAATCTCCCTCAGTCTGGGATTCCATGCAAGATCTCACTTTGTGGGGTAAGGATGATTCTGAGAAAGCTCAGAACTACACAGGAGGACCTGCTCAATGACCTGAAGAGAGCTGGGACCACAGTCACAAAGATTACATTAGTAACACATGATGCTGTCATGGTTTAAAATCCTGCAGGGCAGCAAGGTCCCCCTGCTCAAGCCAGCACATGTCCAGGCTCGTTTGAAGTTCACCAGTGACCATCTGGATGATCCAGAGGAGGCAAGGGAGAAGGTCATGTGGTCAGATACCAGAATAGAGCTTTTTGGAATCAACTCCACTTACCATGTTTAGAGGATGTGAACAACCCCAAGAAAACCACCCAACTGTGAAGCATGAGGGTGGAAACATCATACTCCTGGACGACTGCACCATATTGAAGGGAGGATGGATGGGGTCATGTATTGCGAGATTTTGGCAACAACCTCCTTCCCTCAGTAAGAGCATTGAAGATGGGTCATGGCTGGGTCTTCCAGCATGACAATGACCCCAAACACACAGCCAGGGCAACTAAGGAGGGGCCATATCGGAAGAAACCTCATGCAGACCAGACTCAGAGATGACCCACTGCTTAGTCCATTCTAACAGTTATAAGGTTTTTACAAAGTTTTGCAAAGCTGACGAAACAGGAAATCAAAACAACATGAAAAATGAGGTGCAGTTGTTGAGATGACCACGCAAGCATTTATGTCACAGACAGGAGTGGGGTGTCATCCAGCGCCCTAGGGTGCAGGGCCAGTGTTTAGTCATCATGCTGTCAATGGGCCTGTCACCCCGGCAGCATGCATTCCAAACGCAGGCTGCAGTGTGCTGCATCAGCTTTGTGGCATGACGCAGTCAGTCCAATATCCTGTGCGCCACAGCTGCCAATCCTGTGCAATGCCTTTGATATCTCAGACAGAGAGAAAAAGAGTAGAATCAGTAGGCCGGAAAACTACACCTAAGGTATAATTCACCGGCAGTAAATTGACAGGAAAGCAGAGAAAATACTAAGGCGATTGTTGGCCTCTAGCCCTAAGCTTCACTAACAGACCCAGAATTTAGAAAAAGTTGAGGCCAAGAACTGTACCATGACTAATAAAATTAATTTAAAAGAATAGGAAGCATATTTCCATACTATGCCAGTATGCTAGCCATACAAGAGGGAGAATAAATGCGTCTTAAGGCTGGACACAAATGTCTATACAGAATCTGACTGCTTTATCTCCGCAGGGAGATCATTCCACAAAACAGGTGCACGATAAGAAAATGCTCTGTAGTTGTGTGGACCTTTTATTCACCCTAGGGACACAAAGTAGTCCTGCACCCAGAGAATGCAGAGCCCATGCCAGTACGTAGGGTTTAATTACGTTAGCTAAGTAGGGAGGTGCTTGTCCATGAATACAGTAAAACACACATATAATGGATTCAGGTGTCACGTCACTAAACCATCCATACAAGCAATCAACGATCCGACTATCAATGCTAACAGATTCAGAACCTTCTATCTACTGATCCTCTGACCTTTCCCATTGTTTTTGTTGCCAAATCAAACAAGTCATACAGGTTACATTCTGTGGGGACTGTTTCAGCTGCTGCACCTTCCCCTGACTCTGACATATTTTCTCCTTCTCCTGTATCTGATACACTCTCTTGATCTCTTGTATCGGATGTACTTTCACCTTCTCTTGTATCCGACCTTCTCTCACTATCTGTGCTACATTCTAGACCTGCTCTAGGTGCCAACGAACCACTACTCATTGAAATTATACTTTCACTTCATTGTCTTTCAGCCAGTCTTTGTGATCTTCTCTCTCCTTGGTGCTCTCAAGGCTGTTTAGCTTCCAGTGGTATAGAGGTGTCACTGTACCTTTTCGATGCATGCAGCTGTCTAGCTTCCAGTGGTAGGGAGGTGTTGCCATCCCTTTCAGGTGCGCTTGCTGTCTTCCCTGGATCACTTGCACTGCAGCAATGGTTTAGATGGAACCAAAGTCTCTTACCCTCTACTGTCAGCGCATTTGGGGTAGCTAATATCACCTTAAAGGGTCCCTGTCCTCTTCATTTGTCTCGCTTTCATTTGAACACCTTAATGTAGACCCAGTCTCCAGGTTCAACTGTCTTCAGTTCCTCTGGGATGTCATCGTCCTTGTCCTCCTGCACTGCTTTCACCTGTTGAAACACAGCCTTATGTATTTGTACTAAATGTCATAGATAGCAGGTTAGTTCTCTTTCACATTGTTCAAGTGGTGGCCCTTCATATGAGATAAGGGACTGGCATTGGTCTCCCCTTTAGTGCCTTGTGAGGTGTTAGATGTGTTAGTTAGCTTGCGTACACAACATTAAAGCTCATGGCAAAGCATCCACCCACTTAATTTGTATCGACTATCTGCTACAATTTTTGCCAGGTTGGCCTTCCATGTACCATTTTCTCTCTCTACGGTGCCCTGTGACTGTGGGTGGTACACACATCCAAACTTTTGTTTGATTCATAACATTTTTAGAGCAATTTTTATTGTATCAGCTACAAATGAAGATCCATTATTGGAACTGATAGTGTCTGGCAACCCAAAAACAGCGGCCAAAGTCAGCGCGGTATGTCCCGGCTACATTGCGGGAAACACTCGCAACACGCAACTCAATCTTTAAAACACACCAGAGGTCCGTGGACTAACACAGACCTTAACGGCAACGAGCCAAGACACCCAAATGGTCGTGGAGCAGGAAGTCGGAAAAACACAGAACGGAGCGGCCAAGTCATTGCGATATGTCCTGGCTTGGTTGCACGAAACTAATGCAACATGCAGCTCAATCTGAAAAATTTGGTATAACATCATTTCCATAATCTTCCTTTATAAATCATTGGTTGTTTGGATCAGCAATTTCAAAAATACAACCCCAATTCCAGTGGGACGATGTGTGAAATGTAAATAAAAACAGAATACATTGATTTGCAAATCATCTTCAACCTATATTCAATTGAATACACCACAAAGACAAGATATTTAATGTTCAAACTAATAAACTTGGTTTTTGTGCAAATATTTTGCTCATTTTGAAATAGATGCCTACAACACGTTTCAAAAAAGCTGGGACAGTGGTATGTTTACCACTGTGTTACATCACCTTTCCTTCTAACAACACTCAATAAGCATTTGGGAACTGAGGACACTAATTGTGAGTGTTATGATTAGGTATAAAAGGAACATCCCCAAAAGGCTCAGCCATTCACAAGCAAAGATGGGGTGAGGATCACCACTTTGTGAACAACTGTGTGAAAAAATTGTCCAGCAGTTTAAGAACAATGTTTCTCAACATTCAGTTGCAAAGAATTTAGGGATTCCATCATTTACAGTCCATAATATAATCAGAAGATTCAGAGAATCTGGAGAACTTTTTACACGTAAGCGGCAAGGCCGAAAAAACCAACATTGAATGCCTGTGACCTTTGATCCCTCAGGTGGCACTGCATTAAAAACTGACATTGTGTAAAGGATCTTACCGCATGGGCTCAGGAACACTTCAGAAAATCATTGTCAGTTAACACAGTTCGTCACTACATCTACAAGTGCAAGTTAAAACTCTACCATGCAAAGGAAAAGCCATACATCAACAGCATCCAGAAACACCGCCGCCTTCTCTGGGCCCGAGCTCATTTGAAATGGACAGGCGCAAAGTGGAAAAGTGTGCTGTGGTCTGATAAGTCCACATTTCAAATTGTTGTTGGAAAACATGGATATCATGTCCTCCGGACAAAAGACAAGAAAGACCATCCAGATTGTTACCAGCGCAATGTTCAAAAGCCAGCATCTGTGATGGTATGGGGTGTGTTAATGCCCATGGCATGGGCAACTTTGGGACACAGGTGCTAACCCTTACCTCCCACAGCCCAAACCCTATGCAGGAGACCTGTGTAAATACAGAACATTTCTTATCCAATATTCACTGCTATTTCAGCAGCAACCCTTTATGTTTTCCTCAGACTGCTAAGATAATCTACATCATGAGGCTGTTAATGTGACGACAGACTGGAGTGGGCCACCACAGTGTGTCAACATGAAACATCTTTTAGTTCATCCTACATCAATTTCTTGGTCAAAGTGAAAAACCCCCTCCACTATCCTGTTCAGGGAACAGATGCTAGAACTTGTCTCATATATGCAAAAGGTTGCATCTCACTGGGCTGAGACTGGTGGAGAGTAGGTGGAGACGCAGTCACGCCAAAACAGGTGAACAGCCGAGAACTTTTTCATGTGGAACGAATCTTGCTTCTAACACGTTCATGCCTGGTTGCCAACTGTCAGCTGAGTGCCGCCTGGAGAGGTGTAGAAAATAAAGCCACAAATCTTTAGTAGTCCACACGTACATCACACGCAAAAGTCGAGCAGCACTGGTGTGCCCTTTGCAGGTGCAAGGATTTGCGCACGAATGTTGCACAGCATTCTCATGGATGTTAAACACCACTGGCATGACTGGCACATTTGCACACACGGTATTCAGGATGGAAGTGGATGGTTGTCTACAGCCACCCTGTGAAAATTCCCCCAACTTTAGGCAGAAAGAGTGTAGCCTATTCCAGCAGTCATAGGGCGTGAGGCGGGGTACATCCTGGATAGGACGCCAGTCTGTCGCAGAGCCACATACAGACAGACAAATGCATTCACACCAGCACGCACACCTACAGACAAAGTTTTCAGTCCACCTAACCCGCATGTCTGTGAATGTGGGAGGAAGCCGGAGCACCCAGAGGGAACTCAAGCAAACAATGGGGGAACACACAAACTACACACAGAAAGGCCACAGGTGGGAATCGATCCAATGACCTTCTTGCTGTGAGGCAACGGTGTTTTATATTTTCTTTTTTCTGAGGACCGGAGGACAGCCACTCATGGACTTGCAGATCGATGTCCCTGACCTGCGTCTTATGAATGTTATTGTCCCAGTGGTCCCATTGTCCTCCTGGGAATCAAACTACAATTCTCAGATTGCTGGGGCTCCGTGATCCTTTGGAAGCCTCTTAAATGCACATGCAGGCTCCATGATCCTTTGGAAGTGCTCCAATAAAAATAAAAGAATGAATCCATAGTGCTGGCATAGTCCTCAAACCCCACACAGGTGACATCCAGCACGCTGTACATGCGTGCATGGGGACTGTTCGTGGACCGGCAGCATTAAACACATTTCTGCTCCAGTCCTCAGAAAAAAGAAAATATAAAACAAAGTAGAAGCACTCAGAGAGTGCAAACCTCCACCAAGGCCATAGGGTCACTGACCCTAAAGAGATACCCTCCTGGCACAGTGATCTATTCAACAGTTCAGTGTTACAACCAAAACTATGATACATACACTTTTCTTTCCTGTATATTTGACATCCTTGACCATGAAAACATAACACTAGAACTTGGAATCACTTTTATGTCTTTATTAGTTGAAAAGTTATTGTATAAAAACGATTTTTTCGGTAATGGCGGTTTTCTTCTGGATCTAGCTCCATAACATTTGAAGCTACATCAAATCTGATGACACCTTACTGAATCAGTACAGATTGAGCTACAGTCTGGTGTTAGTTGTGCATCTGTAGCTTCATTTGTCACCTCACACTGACACATTTTCTATTTTCCCTATATTTTTGCATATTCTGGATCACCAGATCCGAAAATACAACAGAGACCCTGGACTGTTGAACAACTGAAGTCGTACATCAAGCAAGAATGGGAAAGAATTCTACCTACAAAGCTTCAACAATTAATGTCCTCAGTTCCCAAACGCTTATTGAGTGTTGTTAGAAGGAAAGGTGATGTAACACAGTGGTAAACACAGCTGTCCCAGCTTTTTTGAAACGTGTTGCAGGCATCCATTTAAAAAGTGAGCAAATACTTCTACAAAAACAATAAAGTTTATCAGTTTGAACATTAAATATCTTGTCTTTGTGGTGTATTCAATTGAATATAAGTTGAAGAGGATTTGCAAATCATTGTATTCTGTTTTTATTTGCATTTGACACAATGTCCCAACTTCATTGGAATTGGGGTTGTATACTCAACAAAAATATAAACGCAACACTTTTGGTTTTGCTCCCATTTTGTATGAGATGAACTCAAAGATCTAAAACCTTTTCCACATACACAATATCACCATTTTCCTCAAATATTGTTCACAAACCAGTCTAAATCTGTGATAGTGAGCACTTCTCCTTTGCTGAGATAATCCATCCCACCTCACAGGAGTGCCATATCAAGATGCTGATTAGACACCATGATTAGTACACAGGTGTGCCTTAGACTGCCAACAATAAAGGCCACTCTGAAAGGTGCAGTTTTGTTTTATTGGGGGGGATACCAGTCAGTATCTGGTGTGACCACCATTTGCCTCATGCAGTGCAACACATCTCCTTCGCATAGAGTTGATCAGGTTGTCAATTGTGGCCTGTGGAATGTTGGTCCACTCCTCTTCAATGGTTGTGCGAAGTTGCGACGACGAACTGGAGTCAGGTCGAGACCCCGATGAGGACGACGAGCATGCAGATGAGCTTCCCTGAGACGGTTTCTGACAGTTTGTGCAGAAATTCTTTGGTTATGCAAACCGATTGTTTCAGCAGCTGTCCGAGTAGCTGGTCTCAGACAATCTTGGAGGTGAACATGCTGGATGTGGAGGTCCTGGGCTGGTGTGGTTACACGTGGTCTGCGGATGTGAGGCTGGTTGGATGTACTGCCAAATTCTCTGAAACGCCTTTGGAGACGGCTTATGGTAGAGAAATGAACATTCAATACACGAGCAACAGCTCTGGTTGACATTCCTGCTGTCAGCATGCCAATTGCACGCTCCCTCAAATCTTGCGACATCTGTGGCATTGTGCTGTGTGACAAAACTGCACCTTTCAGAGTGGCCTTTTATTGTGGGCAGTCTAAGGCACACCTGTGCACTAATCATGGTGTCTAATCAGCATCTTGGTATGGCACACCTGTGAGGTGGGATGGATTATCTCAGCAAAGGAGAAGTGCTCACTATCACAGATTTAGACTGGTTTGTGAACAATATTTGAGGGAAATGGTGATATTGTGTATGTGGAAAAAGTTTTAGATCTTTGAGTTCATCTCATACAAAATGGGAGCAAAACCAAAAGTGTTGCGTTTATATTGTATATCATGTAGCAGACAAACAGTTAAATTAAGTTTATAAGATTACAGAAAACATGCAATAATTCTTTAAAAAAAAAATTAGGCAGCTGCATAAATTTGGGCACTCCAATAGAAAAAATACATCAATATTTAGTAGGTCCTCCTTTTGCAGAAATAACAGCCTCTAAACGCTTCCTATAGCTTCCAGTGAGAGTCTGGATTCTGGTTGACAGTATTTTGGACCGTTCTTCTTTACAAAACATCTCAGGTTTGTTGGTTTCAGAGCATGGACAGCCCGCTTAAAATTACACCACAGATTTTCAATAATATTCAGGTTTGGGGACTGAGATGGCCATTCCAGAATGTTGTACTTGTTCCCCTGCATGAATGCCTTAGTAGATTTTGAGCAGTGTTTAGGGCTGTTGTCTTGTTCAAAGATCCAGCCCCGGTGCAACTTCAACTTTGTCACTGATTCATGAACATTGTTCTCAAGAATCTGCTGATATTGACTGGAATCCATGTGAACCTCAACTTTAATAAGATTCCCAGTACCTGCACTGGCCACACAGCCACACAGCATGATGGAACCACCTCCAAATTTTACTGTAGGTAGCAAGTGTTCTTCTTGGAATGCTTTTTCAGTCATGCATACCACCCCTTGTTATGTCCAAATAACACAATTTTCGTTTCATCAGTCCACAGCACCTCATTCCAAAATAAAGCTGGCTTGTCCAAATGTGCTTTAGCATACCTCAAGTGACTCTGTTTGTGGCATGTACGCAGAAAAGGCTTCCTCTGCATTACAGCATCATACAGCATTTCTTTGTGCAAAGTGCGCTGTATAGTGGAACAGTGCACAGAGACACTATCTGCAGCAAGATCATGTTGTAGGTCTTTGGAGCAGGTCTGTGGGTTGACTATGACTGTTCTCACCATCCTTCGCTTCAGCTTATCTGAGATTTTTCTTGGCCTACCACTTCAGGCCTTAATTAGTACTGTGCCTGCGGTCTTCCATTTCCTCACTATGTTCCTCACAGTGGAAACTGACAGCTGAAATCTCTGAGGTTGCTTTTTGTATCCTTCCCCTAAACCATGATGTTGAACAATATTTGTTTTCAGATCATTTGAGAGTTGTTTGGAGGCTCCCATGTTGCCACTCATTAGAAGAGATGCAAAGAGGGGAAACATTTGCAAATGGCCACCTTAAATACCCTTTCTCATGATTGGATTCACCTGTGTAAGGAGGTCAAGGGTCATTGAGCTTACCAAACCAATTTTGTGTTTCGATAATTGGTGCTAAATGTATTCAGATCAATAAAATGACAAGGGTGCTCAAAATTTATGCACCTGCCCAATTTTGTTTAAATAATTATTGCACACTTTCTGTAAATACTATAAACTTCATTTCACTTCTCAAATATCAGTGTGTTTGTCTGCTATATGATTTATTTAACTGAAATTTCTGATCCAGACATCAACTCAATCAATCAACTCTTTTCTTATATAGCGCCAAATCACAACAAACAGCTGCCCCAAGGCGCTCCACATTGCAAGGCAAGGCCATACAATAATTATGAAAAACCCCAACGGTCAAAACGACCCCCTATGAGCAAGCACTTGGCCACAGTGGGAAGGAAAAACTCCCTTTTAACAGGAAGAAACCTCCAGCAGAACCAGGCTCAGGGAGGGGCAGTCTTCTGCTGAGACTGGTTGGGGCTGAGGGAAAGAGCCAGGAAAAAGAGATCGATCACTAATGATTAAATGCAGATTTAATCATCCAATGATTTATAAAGGAAAATCATGAAAATTATCAGTGGTGCCCAAACTTTTGCATACAACTGTATAAATGTTAGATTGTGTTGGATTCAGACATAAATCAAGCGATTTCTCCATAATGACCTGGGCAGATTCTCAGCCAGTCATTCAGATACCACTAATGAATCAGCAGATAAAAAAGGTCTCCTTACCTCTGAGAATTTAGGGCACGCTTGTGGGTCTGAAGACATGCTTGTTACCCCCCCCCCTAGACGGATCAGAGCTCCCTTCAACTCGAACTCCTGTCCCAGCATGAGGTGCCAATAAATATCATGCAGACTGTTTGTTGTTAGCACGTCGCTTGTCTTTGGTAAAAGTTTCACCATACTATCACTTCATATGATTGCTTTTATACCTCAACTGCATTCTTTTTCGAAGAGTGGTCCGTGGGCCACTGGTGGTCTGTGAGTGACACCTAGTGGCCCATGACTATTTTGATGAAATATCACTTTTTAAATTACTATAATATTCTATTTTAAGTATTCTAATTGAAATGACTCCAAAGCCTCATACTAGTATACTGTTCTGCTATACTGTTGTTGTGTCGTGGAAAGTAGATCCATTGCATTTGGATATTTGGTGGGTTAGGTCGTCTGAGAGGGTGTTTGTTTTTTGTTGTTGTTGTTTAAGTGGTTCTTGGTTTGAAAAAAAACTGCTCTGCTGCACAATAGATGGCACTGAAGAGGATCAAGGTGCAGAGTCTGAACATCATGACAGCATCTTTAGTCATCTGGAAGAGCTCCGCTTCAACCTGGAGCAACAAATGGGCTTTGAGAAGTTCGTTGAAGCCTACAATAAAATTAAGGTATTGTGCACAAAACAGTCAAAAGCTACAGGATAAAATACATTGCTCATATTGTCTTTCTTTTCTTTCTTTTTTTTTTTCCTGTGGGACTTCTAAGGCAATACATGAAGATGAAGATGAAAATATCGACCTGGGTTCCAGTATGGTCTTAAGCATTTTGGGAACTGAGCACCAGCATCTGTATCCCAACATCCTTCATCTGGTGATGGCAGACGGTGCATACCAAGAAGGTCAGTTTTGGAGTTAAGTTTTGTAATTTTGTTGTATTTAGCTGCGTCTGTACTAAAATATGTGTTTTATTTCTAGTAAATTTAAACAAAAATTGTAACAATTTTAAATAACACTGTGCAAAAGAAGAACACAAGAAAAAATGGCTGTAATACGCATCATTGTATTGATGAGCATGGCGTGCTCAACCAGTCGATCGTCGGCTAAGTTCCTGTTGATTGCATGACCGTGCTTCTGTAACGGACAGTGCTGCTATAATGGATTGATGCAGAAGGTGGCAGCACTGCACCAATAATAATAATAATAATAATAATAATAATAATAATAATAATAATAATAATAATTCTTCTTCTTCGGTGCAGGATGCAGAGGAGAAAAAAATGAAAACAAGAAAAAAAATGTTTTTGAAGCAACATAACAGTTTAAAGAGCCAAAATAAGTTGCACTGTGCACACAAACAGTACATAAACAGTTCAAAAGCACAAATAAGCCTAGGACTAGCCTGTAACAACACAACAACAAACAACTCAAAATTCCACAACACTTAATTAAAGTTGGACAAGTTGTTCCCTACCTTAGCTGGACTTCTGGCACTGAGAGGAGGCAAGAAGTAAGAAAGGCTAAATCCAAAAGCTGTGCATATTTAACATGGTTTGAACATTTCAGAAATCCTTTAATTTCAGGCAGCAATTTAGAAAACCGTTCCGGAAATTTACCTCTGCTGACCCACCTAAAGTCTGTGTGCTGCAGTCCTCCAGTTGCACATGAAGTAACGCAAAATAAATAAATAAATAGCTTGTATTTAGGGACTCAGTAGCACATGTGCACACTACAGTGTGTACTGTTAATTAACCTTTAGATTCCAAAAATATGCACGATGGACAAATAAACATGTATTGGACAAAATATTGGATGTTATTTGATGCAGTCTGGACAAAGGGAATTGTCAGATGGGCATGGTATTTTATTATGATTTTATATTATTTTGTTTAGTAAGTAGATTGCAGGGTAAACTGTATGAATTATTGTTGTTTTTATTATTATTAACAAATGCATGAACCAACATTTCTCGAGAAAATGTGAAATTTTGACTTACTGGGTGCATTGTTGAGAAATGTTGATTTCTCAGAATGCAAAAGATGGAGAACCACACACTACTTTTTCTGTGCCCGGATTAAAGCTTATCAATCGCCCCGTAAGTCATACCAGAGTATACAGTAAGTCATGGTACCTCCTAAAGTAGTAAAAAACAAACCCTGCGACTTATACTCTGGAAAATATGGTAAAAGTAGTGTGTGTGTTTGAGTTTCTGGGGTTGTGGGTTTAGTCTCCTCAATGTGACTGAATGATATCAGTAAATAAGATGGCCTTCCTCTCCCTTCTTTCCTCTTGTAGATAATGATGAATAGTGGTTTTGTTTAGTGGAGCTGCTGGAACCTGAGACAATCGACAAGCTATTTGATGTCTTCCTATGATGCACATCATGGACAGAAGGATCTATGCATGAAGTGTTGGAACATGCTTCAATCTGCATGAGTACCACTGAGGCCATCATTTGTGCTCTATCAGCAGCTGACACTACTGTTCATTCAAAAGTGCACTGTTGGGAAAGTGTAGGAACACGGACCCACAACAGGGGGCGCAAATGAACGGACAATGGAGTAAGTCAAAATAACAACGCTTTACTGTTGTGAATGTGCACAACGAATACAACCAATCACAGCAATGGACAACAGTCAATTCACAAAAGTGTCGTGTGGGCAGGCTCGAAGATAGGAGACGCCTCTCCAAGGTAAGACCGGAACCACACGGCTTCCTCCGCCACAGGACCCCGGGAATACTGGAGCCGCCAAGTCCCGAACTCCCAGGTGGCCACTGCCTCCGCGTGTCGGACCTGGTACTGCTGGCGAGGAGCAAAGAACAGTTAGATGGGGGCGCGTATGCACCCAGGACTCCGAACAGCAGGAAAGGTACCTCCACCTCTCGTTGGAACAGTAATCCAAAAGAACTAGCTCAATCCAAAAGATGCACTCTATTTGCTTTGATACGTTACCTCTCTGGTAGAAACGATATCTCGGCAATGAGGTGGAGATGCCGTCCTGCTGATATACCCCACTGATGATTGCCGTCAGCTGTCTCAGGTGATGGGTGACAGCTGTCACCGAGGCTGCTCCCGTGAGGCGGCGGCGCCCTCTGGTGCCTGGAGCCCGCACTCCAGGCAGGGCGCCCTCTGGTGGTGGTGGGCCAGCAGTACCTCCTCTTCAGCGGCCCACACAACAGGACCCCCACCTCAACGGGCGCCTCCTGGCGCCCGACCGGGCTTGTCCGGGTGGCGACGGTAGAAGTCGGCCAGGAGGGCCGGGTCCAGGATGAAGCTCCTCTTCACCCAGGAGCGTTCTTCGGGACCGTACCCCTCCCAGTCCACCAGATATTGAAAGCCCCGGCCCATCCGTCGGACGTCCAACAACCGGCGCACTGTCCAAGCCGGCTCGCCATCGATGATCCGGGCAGGAGGTGGTGCCGGACCGGGTGTACAGAGGGGCGAGGTGTGATGGGGCTTGATTTTTGACACATGAAATACTGGATGGATCCGCAGTGAGGCTGGAAGCCGAAGCCTCACTGCGGCGGGATTGATGACCTTGAGAATTTTAAACGGACCTATGTACCTGTCTTGCAGTTTTGGGGAGGCCACTTGCAGTGGAATGTCCTTGGTGGACAACCACACTTCCTGCCCGGGGCGATACGTAGGGGCCGGGGTCCGCCGCCGGTCTGCATGGGTCTTCGCCCTCATCCGGGCCTTCAGCAAAGCAGAACGGGCGGCACGCCACACCCGACGGCACTTCCGCAGGTGGGCCTGGACCGAGGGCACACCGACCTCTCCCTCAACCACCGGGAATAATGGGGGCTGATACCCCAAACACACCTCAAAGGGGGAGAGGCCGGTGGCTGATGACACTTGACTGTTGTGGGAGTACTCGATCCAGGCCAAATGAGTACTCCAGGCCGCCGGGTGCGCGGCTGTCACACAACGTAGCGTTTGCTCCATTTCTTGATTGGCCCGCTCTGCTTGCCCGTTGGTCTGGGGGTGATACCCGGATGAGAGACTGACCGTGGCCCCCAGTTCCCGGCAAAAGCTCCTCCAGACATGCGAGGAGAACTGGGGACCGCGATCGGAGACGATGTTTGATGGTATTCCATGCAGGCGGACGACGTGGTGGACCAGGAGGTCCGCTGTCTCCTGGACCGTTGGGAGCTTCGGGAGGGCCACGAAGTGGGCCGCCTCGGAGAATCGGTCCACTATCGTGAGGATGACGGTGTTTCCCTGGGACGGCGGGAGGCCCGTGACAAAATCCAGGCCGATGTGGGACCAGGGGCGATGAGGCACGGGCAGCGGCTGTAGCAGTCCCGGAGCCTTGCGATGGTCGGCCTTGCCCCTGGCGCAGGTGGTACAGGCCTGGATATAGTCCCGGACGTCGGCCTCCAGGGACGCCCACCAGTAGCGCTGCCGGACGACTGCCACGGTTCTTCGCACCCCTGGATGACAGGAGAGCTTAGAGCCATGACAGAAGTCCAGGACTGCAGCCCTTGCCTCTGGTGGGACGTAAAGTCTGTTCTTTGGTCCAGTCCCGGGGTCCGGGCTTCGTGCCAGGGCCTCCCGGACGGTTCTCTCTACGTCCCAGGTGAGGGTGGCCACGATAGTGGACTCCGGGATGATGGGTTCCGGTGGATCCGACAACTCCGTTTTGACCTCGTCTTCGTGTACCCGGGACAAGGCATCCGATTTCTGGTTCTTGGTCCCGGGCCGGTAGGTGATGCGGAAGTCAAAACGGCCGAAGAACAGTGACCAGCGGGCTTGCCTGGGATTCAGCCGCTTGGCGGTCCTGATATATTCCAGGTTCCGGTGGTCAGTGAAAACCATGAATGGCACGGACGTTCCCTCCAACAGATGTCTCCACTCTTCAAGAGCCTCTTTCACCGCAAGGAGTTCTCGGTTGCCGACGTCATAGTTCCGTTCAGCCGGGGTCAACCTGCGGGAAAAATAGGCACACGGATGAAGGACCTTATCGGTCTTCCCACTCTGGGACAGCACAGCTCCTATCCCTGAGTCTGAGGCGTCCACTTCAACCACTAACTGGCGACTAGGATCGGGCTGCACCAGAACGGGTGCAGACGAGAAGCGCCGTTTCAACTCCTTGAACGCGGCATCGCAACGATCCGACCAGGTGAAGGGGACTTTTGGTGAGGTCAGGGCTGTCAGGGGGCTAACAACCTGACTGTAGCCCTTAATGAACCTCCTGTAGAAATTCGCAAAGCCGAGGAACTGTTGCAGCTTCCTACGGCTTGTGGGTTGGGGCCAGTCTCTCACCGCCGCAACCTTGGCCGGATCAGGAGCGACGGAGTTGGGGGAGATGATGAACCCCAGGAAGGACAAAGAGGTGCGGTGAAACTCACACTTCTCGCCCTTAACAAACAGCCGGTTCTCCAATAACCGCTGCAGGACCTGACGTACATGTCGGACATGGGTCTCAGGATCCGGAGAAAAGATGAGTATGTCGTCTAGATATACGAAGACGAATCGGTGCAGGAAGTCCCGCAAGACGTCATTAACTAATGCTTGGAACGTCGCGGGAGCGTTTGTAAGACCGAAAGGCATGACCAGGTACTCAAAATGACCTAACGGGGTGTTAAATGCCGTCTTCCACTCGTCTCCCTTCCGGATCCGAACCAGGTGATACGCATTCCTAAGATCAAGCTTGGTGAATATCTTGGCTCCATGCAGGGGCGTGAACACCGAATCCAACAAGGGTAAGGGGTATCGGTTACGAACCGTGATTTCGTTCAGCCCCCTGTAATCAATGCATGGACGTAATCCGCCATCCTTTTTCCCCACAAAAAAGAAACCTGCACCCATCGGGGAGGTGGAATTCCGACAGCCAAAGAGTCCCGGATGTAGGTCTCCATTGATTCGCGTTCAGGTCGTGAGAGGTTGTACAGCCTACTGGACGGGAACTCAACGCCTGGAACCAAATCAATGGCACAATCATACGGGCGGTGCGGGGGAAGGGTGAGCGCCAGATCCTTGCTAAACACCTCCGCAAGGTCATGGTACTGCACCAGTACCGTACCTAGATTGGGCGGGGCTCTGACCTCCTCTCTGGCCTGGGAACCGGGAGGAACCGAGGAACCTAAACATACCCGATGGCAGGTCTCGCTCCACTGAACCACTACCCCGGACGGCCAATCGATCCGGGGATTGTGTTTCAACATCCAGGGAAAACCTAAAATCACACGGGAGGTGGCCGGAGTCACGAAAAACTCGATCTCCTCCCGGTGATTCCCCGACACCACCAGAGTTACTGGTGGTGTCTTGTGAGTGATTGGAGGGAGTAGGGAGCCATCTAGCGCCCGTACCTGCACAGGCGAGGTAAGCGCCACCAGAGGGAACCCTATCTCCCTGGCCCATTTGCTGTCTAGCAAATTCCCTTCTGAGCCCGTGTCCACCAGTGCTGGGGCCTTCAGGGTTAAATCCTCATAAAGGATTGTAACTGGGAGTCGTGTGGCGATGTGGGTGTGTCCCACGTGAACGTCTCGGCCCCCCCCCAGCCCAGTTTCTAGGGGCGGGCGTTGGTGTTTAACCGCTCGGGGCAGTCTCTTACCTGATGCTCAATCGAGCCACAAACAAAACACGCCCCGCGGGCCAGCCTCCTTTGCGTGACCGGTGCCCTAAATGTTGCCCTACTCGTGTCCATAGCTTCGTCAGCAGGGGGGGCTGTAACCGCACGGAGTGCAGGGGCCGTGGAGCGTGGGGAGGGCGGAACGCGGTCGGAACCGGAAGGGAGAGGGACGATGCGTGCCTGGCCACGCCCTTCGTCTCGTTCCCGACGGCGCTCATTTAACCGATTGTCTAATCGTATGACAAGATCGATAAGCCCATCTAAATCCCGCGGTTCGTCCTTAGCCACCAGGTGCTCCTTGAGGACCAACGACAGTCCGTTTACGAAGGCGGCGCGGAGGGCAGTGCTATTCCAGCCGGACCTCGCAGCCGCGATGCGGAAGTCGACTGCATAGGCAGCTGCGCTCCGGCGCCCCTGTCTCATTGACAGCAGCACGGCTGAAGCGGTCTCTCCTCTATTAGGGTGATCGAACACCGTTCTGAGCTCCCTCACAAACCCATCATATGTCAGAAGGAGCCGTGAACTTTGCTCCCAGAGCGCTGTAGCCCAAGCGCGTGCCTCACCACGAAGCAGATTTATCACATAAGCTACTTTGCTAGCGTCGGTCGCGTACATGACGGGACGCTGTGCGAAGACGAGCGAACACTGCATAAGAAAATCCGCGCACGTCTCCACACAGCCTCCGTACGGCTCTGGGGGGCTTATGTATGCTTCAGGGGAAGGTGGGAGGGGTCGTTGGACAACCAGTGGAACGTCGCTGTCACGCACAGGGTCTACGGGAGGGAGAGCCGCAGCGGCGCCCAGAGGGCACGCTTCCACCTGCGCGGCGAGAGCCTCCACCCTGCGGTTCAGGAGGACGTTCTGCTCGGTCATCAAGTCCAACCGAGTCGTGAAAGCGGTGAGGATCCGCTGCAACTCACCGATTACCCCTCCTGCGGACGCCTGTGCGCCTTGTTCTTCCATTGGCCGTTCAACAGCCGGTTGACGCCCCTCGGGATCCATGACGCTGGCCGAGATATCCTGTTGGGAAAGTGTAGGAACACGGACCCACAACAGGGGGCGCAAATGAACGGACAATGGAGTAAGTCAAAATAACAACGCTTTACTGTTGTGAATGTGCACAACGAATACAACCAATCACAGCAATGGACAACAGTCAATTCACAAAAGTGTCGTGTGGGCAGGCTTGAAGATAGGAGACGCCTCTCCAAGGTAAGACCGGAACCACACGGCTTCCTCCGCCACAGGACCCCGGGAATACTGGAGCCGCCAAGTCCCGAACTCCCAGGTGGCCACTGCCTCCGCGTGTCGGACCTGGTACTGCTGGCGAGGAGCAAAGAACAGTTAGATGGGGGCGCGTATGCACCCAGGACTCCGAACAGCAGGAAAGGTACCTCCACCTCTCGTTGGAACAGTAATCCAAAAGAACTAGCTCAATCCAAAAGATGCACTCTATTTGCTTTGATACGTTACCTCTCTGGTAGAAACGATATCTCGGCAATGAGGTGGAGATGCCGTCCTGCTGATATACCCCACTGATGATTGCCGTCAGCTGTCTCAGGTGATGGGTGACAGCTGTCACCGAGGCTGCTCCCGTGAGGCGGCGGCGCCCTCTGGTGCCTGGAGCCCGCACTCCAGGCAGGGCGCCCTCTGGTGGTGGTGGGCCAGCAGTACCTCCTCTTCAGCGGCCCACACAACATGCACTGTCAAATACACATTTTATTCACCAGTTAACATTTATGTCAAATATTTGTTGTGATAAATTAATGCTTATATTGTTGAATAGTAGCATAAACACAAATTCAGTTTGTTTGAGGTTTGGTTCAAATTCATTTTGGTACTACATTTCATTTTTTACAATATTTCAGCTCTGGTCCTCTCAGGAAATCACTACAAACTCCAAAACAGAAACCATATGTGCAGTGCTTTCTCTGAAACTACTGAACCTCATTTTCTCACGACCTATTTCACAGAACATTTTCACACAATTTTGACATATTTCCTGACAATTTATTGAATTCCAGTTCACATTAAGATGCACTTTTCTGCTCTGCTACTGGGTTCATCTTCAGTTTCCCACAACAATATGAACCAGTCATGGATCCAACAAATGTGTTGCATCAAGCTGTCACCAACCAGGTGGTATTGGTTGGACAGTATGAGCAGTCAACCTGTTGATCTAGGTATGCTATCAAACACGTCTAACTTTGGGACACAGGTGCTAACCCTTACCTCCCACAGCCCAAACCCTATGCAGGAGACCTGTGTAAATACAGAACATTTCTTATCCAATATTCACTGCTATTTCAGCAGCAACCCTTTATGTTTTCCTCAGACTGCTAAGATAATCTACATCATGAGGCTGTTAATGTGACGACAGACTGGAGTGGGCCACCACAGTGTGTCAACATGAAACATCTTTTAGTTCATCCTACATCAATTTCTTGGCCAAAGTGAAAAAAAAAACCCACTATCCTGTTCAGGGAACAGATGCTAGAACTTGTCTCATATATGCAAAAGGTAGCATCTCACTGGGCTGAGACTGGTGGAGAGTAGGTGGAGACGCAGTCACGCCAAAACAGGTGAACAGCCGAGAACTTTTTCATGTGGAACGAATCTTGCTTCTAACACGTTCATGCCTGGTTGCCAACTGTCAGCTGAGTGCCGCCTGGAGAGGTGTAGAAAATAAAGCCACAAATCTTTAGTAGTCCACACGTACATCACACGCAAAAGTCGAGCAGCACTGGTGTGCCCTTTGCAGGTGCAAGGATTTGCGCACGAATGTTGCACAGCATTCTCATGGATGTTAAACACCACTGGCATGACTGGCACATTTGCACACACGGTGTTCAGGATGGATGTGGATGGTTGTCTACAGCCACCCTGTGAAAATTCCCCCAACTTTAGGCAGAAAGAGTGTAGCCTATTCCAGCAGTCATAGGGCGTGAGGCGGGGTACATCCTGGATAGGACGCCAGTCTGTCGCAGGGCCACATACAGACAGACAAATGCATTCACACCAGCACGCACACCTACAGACAAAGTTTTCAGTCCACCTAACCCGCATGTCTGTGAATGTGGGAGGAAGCCGGAGCACCCAGAGGGAACTCAAGCAAACAATGGGGGAACACACAAACTACACACAGAAAGGCCACAGGTGGGAATCGATCCAATGACCTTCTTGCTGTGAGGCAACGGTGTTTTATATTTTCTTTTTTCTGAGGACCGGAGGACAGCCACTCATGGACTTGCAGAACGATGTCCCTGACCTGCGTCTTATGAATGTTATTGTCCCAGTGGTCCCATTGTCCTCCTGGGAATCAAACTACAATTCTAAATGCACATGCAGGCTCCATGATCCTTTGGAAGTGCTCCAATAAAAATAAAAGAATGAATCCATAGTGCTGGCATAGTCCTCAAACCCCACACAGGTGACATCCAGCACGCTGTACATGCGTGCATGGGGACTGTTCGTGGACCGGCAGCATTAAACACATTTCTGCTCCAGTCCTCAGAAAAAAGAAAATATAAAACAAACTAGAAGCACTCAGAGAGTGCAAACCTCCACCAAGGCCATAGGGTCACTGACCCTAAAGAGATACCCTCCTGGCACAGTGATCTATTCAACAGTTCAGTGTTACAACCAAAACTATGATACATACACTTTTCTTTCCTGTATATTTGACATCCTTGACCATGAAAACATACCACTAGAACTTGGAATCACTTTTATGTCTTTATTAGTTGAAAAGTTATTGTATAAAAACAATTTTTCGGTAACGGCGGTTTTCTTCTGGATCTAGCTCCATAACATTTGAAGCTACATCAAATCTGATGACACCTTACTGAATCAGTACAGATTGAGCTACAGTCTGGTGTTAGTTGTGCATCTGTAGCTTCATTTGTCACCTCACACTGACACATTTTCTATTTTCCCTATATTTTTGCATATTCTGGATCACCAGATCCGAAATCCGGATCCGATCATCACCAAACTTTGTTGTTTGATAGAACATTTGACTATGTTACACCTCAATTTTTTTTCAAGCCTTTCTGCCTTGTTTTTGTGGAGTTAGAAACTAGAATGTCAAAATTCCCCCTATCCCGCACTGGTGAAGAATCCGTTAAAAAATTCCTGGATCCGGATCGTGATCCAGATCACCACTAAAATTTAATCACTTGTTCCTCTTGTTATTTCCAACCACTCCACAAAATTTCATCAAAATCCATTCAAAACTTTTTGAGTTATCCTGCTGACAGACAGACAAACAAACAAATGTGACCAAAAACATAACTTCCTTGGCGGAGGTAATTAATTAAAGAGAAAAACACAATAAATCTGGTTTGTGCGGCTCATCCGTGGCCCCCCTGTTGACGTGCGTGTATGGTGGGTGGTTGCCAGCCAGGTGGCTGAAGGCTGCTAGACTTGCTCAGCCACTTCTAGAAGCACTGTTCTGCTCCTCTCCAGTCATTTAAAAGGAAAAGTGTGTGTCAACCTCTCACAGGTTGTCTCATGTTGCGCATGTTCTGAGTTGAGGAGACTACATGGAGAGCGGTACGAGACGCACGTCCGACTATCTGGCAAGGAAGTGTGTTGCACAATTTTTTTGGTCTGTTGAAAAATCAAGCGATACACGGGCACCCCCCCTGCGACTCAGGTAAAGGGGTGACGAACGGCTGCGTACATTGCACAGATTCCCTTGCGGATCCTGTTCACAAGCTGTCCGAGCCCAGTGAGATACTACCCCAAGTAGTAGGACTAAGTCCTGTGTAGGTCCTGATGCCCATGCTAATACTTGAAATCTGTAGGGTGAGGTGAATGAGAGTCTATGACTTATATGCTGACAATCTGAAGCAGCTTACAACCCATGTCAAGGCTGGAACCCATTTACAGCTGGGTGGACTGAAACAATGCAGATGAAGCGTCTTGTCCAAAGAGCATGACCGGTTGCCTACACATGTGACAAGGGGGATTGTCGCAACCTCCTGCAATTCCACAGATAAATTAGCAGATCTCCCTGCTCACTCCAGCCAGACATGTTAGTTTTAGGTGATTTCAGCCAAAATTTCCCTACCAAGGAACAAAACAAGTCCAGTTGACCTGACTCAACCTGCTTGGATCTCTGAGCTCGTTTTATTCTCACCACTTACACTCAACCAACTTCTCACACAGCCACTAAACCATGTCAGATCCCCAGGACTCACCTTGCAGAAACTTATCATGCAACAATGCACTTAAGGTGGTAGGTGTTTGTAGACCACCCTCAGCTGTTTCTGGTGCTGTTAATAAATTAGCAGATTTCCTCACTCACAAGAGCCAATCACAGATGTTAGTCTGAGGTGATTTCAATCAAATTTGGCTTATTAATGACTAAAAATTCTTTCAAGGAAATTTGTGACAATCTTGAGAAACCAACCAGACCCAATCCAAGGTAAATTCTGTCAGCTTCTCCCTTTTTCGTTGAAGTGGCCACATCTGCTGTGGCCACTTCAACGGATCTGCATGTCAATGTCGATGGATCTGCATGTCGATTTGACACAAGCTTTATGCTGGTTCCCCTTCCTGAAGCAACTCCACATTACATGGAGAATGGGCAGAGGTGGTCTTGAACCAGGAGCCTTCTGCTCTGGAAACAAGCACACAAACCACTTGGCCGTCACACTGTCTTGCTCCAATCTGAGGGATCCTTCAAAATCAGTACTGAGTGATTGAAATCAGTACTGATTTTGACTGTGGTCCTCTCTAGCCTGTGTTGGGGGTTCTAAACAGAAAAGATCAACATCTAGAATCATTATCAAAAGAAATGAAAACATTCAGTGAACAGGGTTTCATCAGTCACCTTATAGAGTACAATAGATATCATCCCTCAGAAATCCAGGACACAGATTTGGCCTTTGACTATTTCACAAAATCATTTATCACTACCTCACAGTGGTCCTGCCCTGATTTCTGCAGACATTGTGGAATCACATTACATTTCACGTCTCCTAGCTGAAGCCCAGATCTACAGGCTTTCTGTGCCCTCCTGCCATTTACCCTCTAATCTCCCACTTTTGGTGGCCATCCCACCTTTACAGTCTAGGACCTGCTGGATGTTCATCATCGGGTTGGGGTCTTGTCATCCAGCCATTTCATGTTTCCCCTCCTCTCCAGGTCATGGGTTTGTTATTTTTATGCATTTTTTGTTGTTGTTTTACTTCTGAGTTATTTCATGTGTGTATGTCCTCTTGCTTAAACTTCACTTGTGAACTTACAGACACAGTCACTTCAGAATTTGGCAAAATTAAATTATGGTTTGACATCAATAAGTTATCACTAAACTTGAACAAAACTAAATTTATGGTGTTTGGCAGCAGTAGACTGAATAATCAGGTGCAGACAAAGTTACAGGATGTAAACATAGAATGAGTATATATTACAAAAATCCTTGGAGTAATGGTAGATGACAAAATTGGCTGGAAACCGCACATTACATACATGCACGCTAAATTATCTAGAAGTATTGCAGTTATGGCAAAAGCAAAGCATTTCTTGGATAACAAATCACTTCATATTTTGTATTGTTCACTGATTTTAGCTGATCTAACCTACTGTTCAGATGTGTTGGGTAACACTTATAAGACTTCTCTACATTCACTCTTTATACTGTTAAAAAAAAAAGTGAGCCATTTGAATTCACAATGTTGGGTTTGTGATCATACTAGTGCATTATTTTTAATATCTAAAATACTAAAACTCTATGACATTATTGAATTGCAAACAGCACGGTTTATGTTTAAAGTTTATGTGTAAAGAGGATGGTTGCCAGCAGTTTCGCAGAAAAAAAGATCAAGAAGGCTCCAGGACCTGATGGTGTCTCTCATGTCTGACAGCATGTGCTCATCAGCTGGCTCCTATCTTCACCTGGATTTTCAACAGCTCTCTGGAGTTGTGCGTGGTTCATCCCTGCTTCAAACGCTCCATTATTATCCCAGTCCCAAATAAACCCTCCATAACAGGACTAAATGACTACAGGTCCATCACCCTGATATCTGTAGTCATGAAGTCTTTTGAATGGCTGGTGTTTGAGCCACCTGATAGACATCACAGGACATCTGTTGGACCCCCTGCAGTTTGTCTACTGGGCAAACAGGTCAGTTGAGAATGCAGTCAACATGGGACTGCATTACATCCTGGACTCTGCAAGGACGTACGTGGTGATCCTGTTCATGGACTTCAGCTTGGCGTTCATTCCTGACATTCTCCACAAAAAAACTGTCCAACCTCTCTGTGCCGGCTGAGCTCCCACTTCTCAGTGGATCTCCAACTTCCTGGCGGACAGGACACAACAGGTGAGCTTTGGGAGCATCACATCCAGCACAAGAACAATCAGCACTGGAGCCCCTCAAGGGTGTATGCTCTCCCCACTGCACTTCTCCCTCTACTGCACCTCAGGGAATTCCTCTGTTAAACTCCTGAAGTTTGCAGATGACACCATCATTGGACTCGTCCAGGATGGTGATGAGGCTGCATACAAACAGCAGGTGGGACAGTTGATCCTCTGGTGTGGTCAGAACAACCTGGAGCTGATTTTGATATTTTCCAAAATGAATGGTCACTGAGTCCTTTTTACTTTCTTTTGCAGAATTAGATTCCAAAAGTAGTTCTGCAGGAAGAGTGGTACAAAGTTCCATACCATGTCGTCAAGCTAAAACTGATATATCTTCAAAACTTTCTCATTGCAGAGGAAACTACTGAGGACAAGGCTATTTGCTTATCAGCATTACCTCTGGAATCATGTTGGACATAAATAAGTGGAATGTAACCTTTTGAATGCTACTGACTGTGTTTACTAGAACATGTTCTGAGTAATGACTGCTCATATTTGTTAAAAGTTGTGTTGTTAACTTGTACATGTAGTTTTATACAGTACGGGAGATTTGCAAGTTTTTTTTAAACTTATCTAAGCTGACATATGCTTTAATTGTCTAAAGTTCATGCTTTTATGTGCATGTAATGATGTTTGAGTTATGACATATATTTTGTGAAAAGTTGTGTTAAGCCATAAACTTTATACATTATCAAAGATGTGGCAATTTTTATAATAAAACTAAGGTGGCCCAAGATGTAATTTCCTATAATTGTCATGACTTTATGTTGCTTTGCTTTTTAAAAAAAAAAAGACTACACATGTCCCCATCCACCCCATTTAAAGGTAGAGAAGGTACATAATATCAAACCATGACTGTCCCCATTCACCCCATCTCTGGGGTGAATGGGGACAGTCACATTTTGAAAAAAAAAAAAATATATATATATATATATATTGAAAGCCTTCTCCTCAGAAGTCTTATATCGTTTATGGGGAGATCATGCAAATGGTCACAGTAGGAAGTTATCACCAAAACAATCTGAAAACTGTCCCTATTCACCTCACTTCAGGAGAAACCCACCATCATCCCCCCATCCTCAACAACACTGTGCCTACTGTGGACACTTCCTAGTTCCTGAGATCCATCATCTCCCAAGATCTGACCTCCCACATAGACTCCATCAGGAAAAGGCACAGCAGAGCTCAGGAAGTTCAACCTGCCACAGAAACTGCTCATCATCTTCTACATGTCCATCATCCAGTCTGTCCTGTGCATCTCCATCTCCATTTGGTTTCCCTCTGCCTCCAAACATGACAGGCACAGACTTCAACAAACTGTCAGGTTTGCAGAATAAATAAATAAATAAATAATTGGAGCCAGCCTGCCCTCCATCCAGCCTCACTGATGTGGCTCCTGTTGGTCATTTAGGAGTGGGAATTCGTACTCCAAAATGGAGGCCAGTATCTGGCCCAATTCAGGGCCAGTTGTCGGGCTGGGGGGGTGGTCACGTGACTCGTGGTGCCATTTTGGGTTCAAAATAGCATTTGCTGTTAATCTGTCTGCATGTAAGTCCAGCTAATTTTTGATTTATTTGCTGAAAATGATGGGTTGTGTTGTGTGGGCCGCCCGAAGAGGAGGTACTGCTGGCTCACCACCAGAGGGCGCCCTGCCTGTCGTCGGGTTTCAGGCACCAGAGGGCGTAGTCGCCTCACAGGAGCCCGGAGCTGACAGCTGTCAGAAATCAGCCATCATCATCATTCTCCATAAAAGCCTGGAAGAGACACCACTACTCTGCCGAGTTATCAGTTTACCTGTCAGGTAAACCAACTCAGCCGTTTTGTGCAGTACGCACACGGTTTTTGCAGCAGAGCTTTTTGCAGTCATTAACCTTTTTGTACACTTGCAGCTTGTAGCCGAGTTTGTGGAAGTTGTAGGAGTTGGCGTCTCCACTCCTCACCTCAGACTTGATTAAGTGTTACATAAGGCACTGCACGTATTCTGAGTTCCTGTGTTTGGAGGTGGAAGTTTTTCCCTCAGGAAGGAACTGTATTTTTGCTGACTGTTTGCTGGGTGTACACACACCCATCTTTAACCTGTGTCTGTTCCTGCCAGCAGTACCGGATCTGACAGCTGGAAGCAGTGGCCACCTGGGGACTCCGGACTTGGCGGCTCCGAAGTATTGCAGGTCTCTGTTGGTGGTGGAACCTCGTGGGTCCCGGCTCTTCTCTGGATAGGCGTCTCCTACCCTCGGGCCTGCCCACGCGTCACCTTTTGTGTCGATTGATTGACAGACTAAAAGCATATTTGGTGGTTGTGCACATTTGCAGAATAAATTGTTATTTATTCAGACTTCCTATTGGCCGTTCATTTACGCCCCCTGTCGTGGGTCCGTGTACTTCACTTTCCCAACAGGTTGTTGTGCATTTGGACGCACAAATAGACAAAGCAAGGGCTTCAAAATATACAGATTTCCTTCAGATCCAAACAGAAGATAAAGTTGGGAAAATAAAGTCAGCCATGTGGGATGGAAGCCGACATCATTGTCAAAGCTTTGAGAGGTAAATTTATTGTTCAGTGCCATGTACAATAAAACTCACCTAAACCGTCATCATATAAAACAGATATTCGCAGTCACTGGACAAAAAAAGTCCCAAAGTTTTTGTAATGATTTCCATGTAATAAACACCGTATATAATGGATTTTGTACAGATTTTAGCACACACTGGATAAAATGTCCCATCCGATCACAATGTATTTCCATTTGCAACCCTGAGCAGTCTGGACATGCAGAGTAACAGAGGTACAAATTAAAGTTCAGCACTCAGACACTCGTCGATTTGAGGAAAGTGGGACCAGAGTCATTTCTGTGATTAAAAGTCCAATCATTTATTTTTTCAAACTGTGTTCAGACTTGGACTTGAAGCCTGATGCGCAACTGTTAAATCAGACACAAAAAACGGTGATTTGACACTTTTCTGCTTTCAATCCTTCGTCTGCCATCATATTATAACAGTTTTTACAGTGCACACGCTGATAAACAGTTCAAAAAAGTCTGCAACTTTACAGCAGACTGTCGATAAAAGAGGAAAATATACAGCTTACCTTTGATTTGGAAGTGATGATTGTAGAAAGAAAAGCTTGTTGAGGGTCACATTAGTCCAGAATAAAACATAATCCAGAGACAAAGAACTTTAAACTGTCACGCATGTCATTGCATGACACGGAGTTACAGTCCAGAGCAAACTGTGCCATGGTACAGTTTAAGTGTGAAATGCGTATTAATATACATGATGTTCCAACAAATTAGATTATCATTTATCTCGGCCCTCTGCCTTTGTACACGGCTTTTTTGAGTTAAGTCGTCCTTTTAAACTGCTGTGTGCATTGATTTATCGCCCAGCAAAATATAACAAGAATTTTATTTCAAAATTTACAGATTTTTTTTTTTCATTACCACATTATAGGAGGTATTTAATTACTGTCGTTTATATTGCTGTGAATTTTCTTTACAAGAAGAACTGAAAGTTCAGCTACAATTTTCCTGATGGTACATCTGAGATGCAAGCCTAGATTTGATGTTTTGGTGAAAGAAAACCCTCCTCTGTACCACTTCATCATGAAGCTGTATAACTGGGGATACAAAATTCAAAACATGCACTATGCACAATTTCTCCAATCACAGCCACAGAAGCCTGTAACGTCTGGGTTGTCTTGGTGGCTTTCCTCACTCTTCTCCTTCTTGCACATCACTCAGTTTTTGAGAACTGTCTACTCCACACAGATGGAGCCACATGGGGTGTGCAGCCAGTACATTCTGAGTGTCGGTCCCAAGCCCGGATATATGAGGAGGGTTGCGCCTAACAGGGTGCCGGTGGAAATTGGGCTACTGCTGGGCGAAGAATAGGAGGAGAACGTTTCCACAAACAGTGGGAGAAGAAGAAAACTAGAAGGATGGAAATGAAAGTGGGGACTTTGAATGTTGGTAGTATGACTGGTAAAGGGAGAGAGCTGGCTGATATGATGGAGTGGAGAAAGGTAGACATTGTGTGTGCAAGAGACCAAGTGGAAGGGAAGTAAGAGCAAGAGCATCGGTGGTGGGTACAAGTTGTTGAGTGTATATCATGTAGCAGACAAACAGTTAAATGAAGTTTATAGGATTACAGAAAACGTGCAATAATTCTTTAAAAAAAATTAGGCAGGTGCATAAATTTGGGCACTCCAATAGAAAAAATACATCAATATTTAGTAGGTCCTCCTTTTGCAGAAATAACAGCCTCTAAACCAGGGGTAGGCAACCTGTTCCAGAAAGAGCCATGAGGGTGCAGGTTTTCTTTGCAGCCACTGACTCCACCAGGTGATTTTACTGATTAATATCACTTTGAGCAGATGGAATCAGTTAATCAGTGAAATCACCTGGTGGAGTCAGTGGCTGCAAAGAAAACCTGCACCCTCATGGCTCTTTCTGGAACAGGTTGCCTACCCCTGCTCTAAACGCTTCCTATAGCTTCCAGTGAGAGTCTGGATTCTGGTTGACAGTATTTTGGACCGTTCTTCTTTACAAAACATCTCAGGTTTGTTGGTTTCAGAGCATGGACAGCCATACATACTATCAAATTCTGTAAATCTAAGTAATACCTCAGTAATGGAGCCCACCTCAATAGCAGGGTGTAGTGGCTGGATTAAGGCACGCTGGAATATGTTTAACCTAATGTCTTCCATTCTCTTCTCAAAGTAATCCAGGAAAGATCCACTTAAAATGTGTTTTTCCTGTGCCAGGTTATGCATGTCCAGAGTTTGTCAGGTCACATTCAGGAACATGTGCACCAGAATAGAGCATCCACCACACTACAAACCTGTATTAGGTCCTGGATGGCAACCACCCAGGCAGATATCCAGCTCCACTTCTCGAGAGCAGGCATCCATTGTCAATCCTGATAAGGTATTGGCATAGACAACACCTCTGTCAGTAGTGGTGCAGCATAGCTAATTGTTCATTTTGTGATAAAAACATGCAATTTGGCACACATATTCTAAATTAACTAATGTTTATTTTCAGATATGGAGCCATCCTGGAGCTGACCTCTAAGGAGCCACAGGGGTCAATAAAGAATTACACAGGTGTCAAAATTTAAAAATGCTCCAACCATGTTGTGATGTGAAAAAAGTGAATTTTTTTTTTAGATGTTTGCAAATGTATTAAAAATAAAACTAAGAGATCACATGTACGTACGTATTCACAGCCTTTGCCATGAAGTTCAAAATTAAGCTCAGGTGCATCCTGTTTCCATTGATCATCCTTGAGATGTTTCTACAGGTTAACTGGAGTCCACCTGAGGTAAATTCAGCTGATTGGACATGATTTGGAAAGACACACACCTGTCTACATATACGGTCCCACAGTTGACAGTGTATGTCAGAGCACAAACCAAGCATGAAGTCAAAGGAATTGTCTGACCTCAGACAGGATTGTCTTTGTTGTGTGGGCCGCTGAAGAGGAGGTACTGCTGGCCCACCACCAGAGGGCACCCTGCCTGTCATGTACGCGTCGGACTCCAGCCGGGTGGCTTATGTTATTAATTTGCTTCGAGGAGAGGCACAATCCTGGGCTACGGCACTCTGGGAGCAGAACTCACGGCTTCTATCAGCATATACTGAGTTTGTGAGGGAGTTCAGACTATTGTTCGATCACCCAAATAGAGGCGAAACCGCTTCGAGTGTGCTGCTGTCTATGAGACAGGAGCGTCGGAGTGCGGCCGAGTATGCAGTCGCCTTTCGCATCGCGGCAGTGAGGGCCGGCTGGAATACTGTTGCACTCCGTGCCGCCTTTGTAAATGGACTTTCTCTGGTCCCTAAGGTGCACCTGGTGGCTAAGGACGAGCGCTGGATTTAGACGGGCTTATCGACCTAGTAGTACGGTTAGACAACCGATTAGTGGAACGTCGACGGGAGCGAGACGAAGGGCGTGTTCAGGCATGAGCCGTCCCTCTTCCGGGTCCGAAAGGGAGCCGTCTTCCCCACGCTCCACAGCCAGAGGGCTCTGTGTGGCAACAGCTCCCCCTGCTGACGTTGTTAGGGAAACGAGCAGGGCCAAAATAAGATCAGATGACAGATTGAGGAAGCTGGCTCGTGGGGAGTGTTTTCTCTGCAGCTCAAAGGAGCACACACAGAAAAACTGCCCCAAACGGTCAAAACAACACTCGCCCTTAGAGACTGGGCTCAGGGTGGGTCACAACACGCACGAAGGGAGTGCAAGTAAATCAGCACGAATCCCAGTCACGATCCTGTGTGAGGATTTAACCCTTCACGCCCCAGTACTTGTGGACACGGGGTCGGAAGGGAATCTGTTGGATAGCAGATGGACAAAGGAAGTAGGGCTCCCTCTAGTGGCCCTTCCTTCATCATTGAAGTTACGGGCGCTGGATGGCACCCTTCTCCCTTTAATCACACACAAGACACAGCCAGTAACTCTGGTTGTGTCTGGGAATCATCGGGAGGAGATTGAGTTCTATGTAACTCCTTCTACCTCCCGCGTTATTGTGTGCTTCCCATGGATGGAAAAACACAATCCCCGGATTGATTGGTCGTCTGGGGTTGTGGCTCAGTGGAGTGAAACCTGCCACCGGGAGTGTTTAGGATCCTCGGTTCCCCCCGGTTTGACTGCTAACGAGGAGGTTAAAGTCCCCCCCAATCTGACGGCGGTGCCTGAGGAGTACCACGATCTTGCTGACGTCTTCAGCAAAGATCTGGCACTCACTCTTCCCCCACACGTCCGTACGATTGTGCCATTGATTTGATCCCGGGCGTTGAATACCCGTCCAGCAGGTTGTACAACCTCTCACGTCCTGAGCGTGAATCAATGGAGACCTACATCTGGGACTCGTTAGCTGCCGGGCTGATCTGGAACTCCACCTCCCCGATGGGTGCTGGTTTCTTTTTTGTGGGCAAGAAAGACAGCGGACTCCGTCCATGCATTGATTACAGAGGGCTGAACAAGATTACGGTTCGCAATCGATACCTGTTGCCCCTGTTGGATTCAGTGTTCACGCCCCTGCATGGAGCCAAAATCTTTACCAAACTTGATTTCAGAAATGCGTACCACCTGGTTCGGATCCGGAAGGGAGACGAATGGAAGACGGCATTTAACACCCCGTTAGGTCACTTTGAGTACCTGGTCATGCCGTTCGGCCTCACTAACACCCCCGCGACGTTCCAAGCTTTGGTTAATGACGTCTTGCGGGACTTCCTGCATCGGTTCATCTTTGTATACCTGGACGATATTCTCATCTTCTCCCCGGATCCTGAGACTCATGTCAGGCATGTACGTCAGGTCCTGCAGCGGTTATTGGAGAACCGGCTGTTTGTGAAGGGTGAGAAGTGTGAGTTCCACCGCACTTCTTTGTCCTTCCTGGGGTTTATAATCTCCTCCAACTCCGTCGCCTCTGATCCGGCCAAGGTTGCGGCGGTGAGCGATTGGCCCCAACCGACAAGCCGTAGGAAGCTGCAACAGTTCCTCGGCTTTGCAAATTTCTACAGGAGGTTCATTAAGGGCTGCAGTCAGGTTGTTGGTCCCCTGACAGCCCTGACCTCCCCAAAAGTCCCATTCACCTGGTCAGATCGGTGCGAAGCCGCATTTAGGGAGTTGAAATGCCGGTTCTCGACTGCGCCAGTTCTGGTGCAGCCCGATCCTAGCTGCCAGTTCATCGTTGAAGTGGATGCCTCTGACTCAGGGATAGGAGCCGTGCTGTCCCAGAGCAGGGAGTCCGATAAGGTCCTCCACCCTTGTGCCTATTTTTCCCGCAGGTTGACCCCGGCAGAACGGAACTATGATGTCGGCAATCGGGAACTCCTAGCGGTGAAAGAGGCTCTTGAGGAGT
This sequence comes from Thalassophryne amazonica, assembly GCF_902500255.1. NCBI lineage: Eukaryota > Metazoa > Chordata > Actinopteri > Batrachoidiformes > Batrachoididae > Thalassophryne > Thalassophryne amazonica. Next base: position 85,580 of record NW_022986321.1, on the reverse strand, counting down.
GGAGACACCTGTTGGAGGGAGCTGCAGTACCTTTCACGGTTTTCACGGACAATCCGAACCTGGAGTACATCCGGACCGCCATGCGTCTGAACCCCAGGCAAGCCTGCTGGTCACTGTTCTTCGGACGTTTTGACTTCCGGATCACATACCGCCCCGGGACCAAGAACCAAAGATCCGACGTCTTGTCCCGGGTACACGAAGAGGAAGTCAAGACCGAGCTGTCAGTTCCACCGGAACCTATCATCCCCGAGTCCACTATCTTGGCCACCCTCACCTGGGACGTGGAGAAGACCGTCCGGGAGGCCCTGGCACGGAACCCAGATCCAGGGACCCGCCCTAAGAACAGACTCTACGTCCCACCAGAAACCAGAGTGCAGTCCTGGACTTCTGTCACAGTTCCAAGCTCTCCTGTCACCCAGGGGTGCGAAGAACCATGGCAGTGGTCCGGCAGCGCTTCTGGTGGGCATCCGTGGAGGCCGACGTCCTGGAGTACATCCAAGCCTGTGCCACCTGTGCCAGGGGCAAGGCTGACCACCAGAACACCCAAGGACTCCTCCAGCCGCTTCCGGTGCCTCATCGCCCCTGGTCACACATCGGCCTGGACTTCGTCACAGGCCTCCCGCCATCCCAGGGCATGATGACCATCCTCACGGTAGTGGACCGATGCTCCAAGGCGGCCCACTTCGTGGCCCTCCCGAAGCTCCCAACGGCCCAGGAGACAGCAGACCTCCTGGTCCACCACATTGTACGTCTGCATGGGATACCAACTGACATTGTCTCGGGTCGTGGTCCTCAGTTCTCCTCTCAAGTCTGGAGGAGTTTCTGCAGGGAACTGGGGGCCACTGTGAGCCTCTCGTCCGGGTATCATTCACAGACGAATAGACAGGCAGAGCAGGCGAACCAGGAACTTGAACAGGCCCTCTGCTGCGTGACCTCCACGCACCTGGTGGCCTGGAGTGACCATCTGGCATGGATCAAGTACACTCATAACAGCCAAGTGTCCTCTGCCACCGGTCTCTCCCCATTTGAGGTGTGTTTGGGGTACCAGCCCCCATTGTTCCCAGTGGTGGAAGGAGAGGTCGGTGCCCCCTCAGCCCAGGCCCACCTTCGCAGATGCCGTCGGGTGTGGCGCACCGCCCGCTCTGCCCTGGTGAAGGCCCGGACGAGGGCCAAGGCCCATGCAGACCGCCGGCGTTCCCCGGCCCCTGCATACCAGCCCGGGCAGGAGGTGTGGCTTTCCACCAAGGACATACCACTCCAGGTCGAGTCACAGAAACTAAAGGACTGCTTCATCGGACCGTTTCCAATCCTCAATGTCCTCAGTCCTGCCGCAGTGAAGCTGAAGCTGCCGGCTTCACTGCGGCTCCATCCTGTCTTCCACGTCTCACGTATCAAGCCTCACCACACCTCATCCCTCTGCACCCCCGGACCGGCGCCGCCTCTTGCCTGGATCATCGACGGGGAGCCTGCCTGGACTATTCGCAGGCTCCTGGCCATCCGTCGTAAGGGCCGGGGGTTCCAGTATTTGGTGGACTGGGAGGGGTATGGACCTGAAGAAGACTCCTGGGTGAAGAGGAGCTTCATTCTGGATCCGGCCCTCCTGGCCGACTTCTACAACCGGCACCCTGACGAGCCGGGTTGAGGGGGGGTCCTGTTGTGTGGGCCACACTAAAAACACTAAAAAAAACACTAAATATGAGGGAAATTATCTTGATGCATGGACAGATAATTTAACTTGACAAGATGTCTTGAATTAAAAGTGTTAATCTAGAAATAAGCACAAAAAAATGAATTCCCTCCATTTTGGAATAAGGCTGTATCATGTGGATAAAGTGCAGTACTGTGAATACTTTCCGGATGCAAAGTACTACAGGGAATAATCTTATGTGCATAATGGACATTAGGAGCAGGTGTGTAAACTGATCTTGTTTGTCAGTTTCTTTCATTTCCAAAGCCTCGACTTCATTGCCACTAAGGTCACTTCTGCTTGTATTATTTATTTTTGAGGTTAGTGAAATAATTTACAAGCCAGGGGTTCCGACATCAGCATTTATTTACATTATTCATAACATTCTGTACCTTTTTAGATTTTTCTCATGAATATGGAACAAAAAAGTGCAAATAATACCAAAATGTTTTTTTCTTTGTTTGTTTTACAAGACTGCGTACACTACACTGTTGTGCACGACTAAAGTAAGAATCAAAGTGACAAAACGTCTCAATGGCCTGTGTCTGACCAAAGCTCAGTGAAAGCCTTCGCCGTACATACAGTACATACTTACATACGTACAGAAATGTTAGGGACTCTTATTTTATTTTTTCCTTTTAAATCGACAAGTGTTTTCCATTACGTAAGGCTAAATGGACCATAATCACATTTATGAGGAAGTAACGGCGTAAGCCTACAAACACAATCATGTTACGGGACAACATGTACAAGAATTATATTTTATGTTACAGCAGGAGGGTCGTTTCTGTCACCGTAGCAAAGCAAAACCAAAACAAACAAATGTGCGGTTCAGTGTCAATGCCCAATACCACTTGTGGTGGTCAGTGCTGTGTTTAGGTGCACCCACCGTGTGATCATGACAGATTGCGGAAACATTTGCATGGCAAAATGTCCCACAGTTTCTCTCACAGTCGTCACGGGCACAGTGAGAATTGTTATGCTCGGTACAGTTACAAACCGAAGGCTTTTGTGTTATGTGTCGGACGCAGCCCGGAGAACCGACCAGCGTTTGAAGGACCCAGTATAAAATAAGCAGAGCACGGTACAAAGGATAACAGAGTTTAATGAACATAACAGTGCTGTGAAAAATATAAAAGTGCACGGTCTGACGTGGTGGATTGCGGTGCGCTCCCAGCAGCGCTAACGGTCCGGAGCCAGAACTGGTTCGGACCCAAGGACCCCGCCGACACCCCCCAGGTGGCCGCGACAAACCGAGTCTGTGAAAGAAGGAATCATTATGTGAGTCCACACTCAACACACAGAGAGAACGCTCAAAGGTGCACAAACAGCAAACACTTCCTGGCTTAATTGCTAATCAGCTTCCCACCCTGCAGGCATGGAACATCCAGTTCACAAACTCACTGCAGCGGAAGCTGATTTAAACGACCAACATACAGCTCAATATAATAAGGTGTGAGGGACACCACATTTACTGACTGTATAAATGTTAGTCACAAAATCTAACGTACCTCAGGAAGTGTGCTGACGAGCGTGAGACCTCACCCTCTCCTCTTTCACAGACCATGCATCAAACCTGGACGTTCTCTGCATCCACTGATGATGAGATGGCTCCCGAGACGACGATCTCACCCGTCTGGTCACAAGGTCGAGTCTCTGGCAAATACACACTGTGTACTCCAGTCTTAAATGCCACCATGTTCCAATCCATGTAGATGCACCACAGCTGTGAGTCCTGATGAGCCGCAGGTGGTCAGCCTCAGGTGATCAGGGTGAGGTCCTGATAAACTCAGCTACACAGCCACTCAGTCCCAAATGCAAGCCACCTGGAAGGAAAAACAAAAGACAGAAACAAAAAGGCAGCCAGGCCCCCCAGCCATACAACACTTTTGTACACAACAAGGCTCAGAGAAGATACAGTATTCCAACATGTAAATAAATCCACTGCTTTACATAAATAGTACCAACGAGGGAATGCATGTAACATGTCCGTAAGAATCAACAGGGTCATGGAGTTCGTCTTTTCCACTGTTAGCCCTTAAAACATGATTCAGACACTTTCCTTCCTTTGATTGAACACCGTCATAGAGTTGTACCTCTAATATACAAGTATTTCACCTTTCAGTTTTGTTGAACGGATAATTATTAACAACCATGTAGCCGTAGTTGGCTACAAAAACAAAAAGCGTTTGGCTAATGCGATGGCCAGCCGTGGTTGTGATTGGCTGCTGAAGACTCTGACTGTGATGTGTTCAAGGTTGACAGCAAACATATGCATGACATTTGTGTCGTCTTCAGACTTAAACATTTTTTTTTTTTACTTTTGTACCCAGTAATCTGCATGCTTTCAATAACTGCTTAATTGTGCGATCGTATTTGAATACTTGAATATGAAGTGTAATTTAATATATTACCAGCTACTTTCACCTTAGAAGGTCATTGAGGTAGGGGTAGACATTAACGCTGGTCCCCTGGTCCAACAGTCTTTTTTTTTTTTTAATAAAGGAGTTAGCTACATGTGACCTTGGACAAGACAATTCATCTGCATTGTCCCAGTCTGCCCAACTGTAAATGGGTACTGGCCTTGGCTGAGGAAGTAAGCTTCAATGGACTGGTGTCTCATCTAGGCGGAGTTGTAGTCTCTCATCCACTTCAGACAATGAAATAAGGGCCGATATAGGACTTATTTCTCTTTACTTTGTCCTTGTTTAGGTCTTATCCAGATCAGGTCACTAAACTTCAAATTTTCCTTACATAAGTTTAAAAATGCAGCCCTAGTCTACATGTCTTGAATGCTCTTTGACAGAATGGGTGCCATGTTGTCAATCTTTGAGTGTGCACCGGTTTAATACATCCTGGTCATCAGGAGGAGACTCACAAAGGGCACTTCCTCAGAAAATCACTTTGTTAACAAGGATAACGAGATAGATATTGGAATGTCAGTACAAATGTGGCTGGTCAGCACTTATCTTACAGGTTTGTGAGCATGCACTGACACTGTGCATCACTGCATCCACCACGCCATGGAACTGCCTTGGGTACTGGATGGACCAAGGATCTTACAAAAATAAAAAAGCACTTCATACAAAGACATCCAGTTGTCACCTTACGTCACCGTTTAGGATCACAGTCACGCACCCGTACAGTCAGACAGACAGCACAGGACCCAAAACACTTGGCTAGTTCTCTCTATGGATACATTGACCTATAAAACTATAACGTGAAGATTTTGATTCCCATCTGTGGCCTTTCTGTATGGAATTTGCATGTTCTCCTCATGTTTGAGTGGGTTTCCCCCAGGTGCTCCGGCTTCCTCCCACATCCAAAGACATGCAGGTTAGGTGATCTGAAAACATTGAAGTGTCCATAAGTGTGGATGTGAATGTGTTTGTCTATATGTGGCCCTGCGGCAGACTGGCATCCTGTCCAGGGTGAACCCCACCTTACATCCTGTGATTGCTGGGATAGGATATGTGTATGAGCACTGTGCAGGTTCTCAGTCATCCAGGTGAAGATCAGAAGCTTCCTGAAGTTCAGTCAAGACAAGTGGACTTCTCGTTTAGCTTCTTGTTTCAAGCGCCAAAATGTTTCCGAGGTAAACAAGACGTCCAACTGCCTTAACTAAACTTCAGGAATATGAAGAGCAGCAAAGATGTTGCTGGACTGATGAATCCATTTTATTTTTTATTTTTTTTTTACTGCACCCCATAATTCAAACAGGTGCTTCAGTCAGTGTAGTTCAGTGCTTCCTGGCATATTCATGGTAATCAATTCTAAAGGTTTGTAAACCAGATGGCTGTTAGAATCTTCAGCTACATTTACTAATCGTGATCCCTCCCACTCCCCGGCAAAAAATAAAATAAAATAAAATAAATAAATAAATAAAGGGTCCTTTGTGAGTCTGTCATCATCAGGCGAAGGCTTTGGGTGTTTTTGTGACTGGAGATGCTAGAGCTTTAGAATTGTTACACGCGTGCATCGTGCTTGTGTCAGTGCACATCTAAAACTGAGCATTTGTGAATTTGGTACTTTTAACAAAATCTCTGAAAAATCACAAGAGCAAGTTTACTGTGATCTGAACTATGAACAGGTAACATAAGTTACACAAACGCTCATTTGAAAAGTCAAATTGTGCTTATTTTGTGGCTCTGTTCTCTTTGGTTACATGAGGGAAGAATGGGAAGATTTTCCACACACACTTCCAAGAGAGGCCAGGAAATTTTTAAAGTAATGGACCAAATCTTTAATGTCTACCCCTGAGGAGGACTTGTTTCACAGTCGGAGAGTAAACGGTCAGATTAGGAGTTCGGGAGGATGGGTTGATGCTGTCAGAGTCTGGTGGGCAGTGTAACATCTCAGGTGGCTGCTGCTCAGGCTGTTATTTGATGATCTGAGGACAGTCGCTCCAGGCTTTGGCCTTCCGCTTGGCCAGGGCCAGCCAGGCCGGCTCAGTGGACACCTGCGAAGAGTCACTGGAGGGGAAACGTTTTGACACCTCTTTGACAGCAGGTGGTGATGGCGTAGAGTCAGAAATTTCAACTGAAATGCCAAAAGAGGGGACAAAACGTTAAGGCGTTCTAATCCTGCTTTAAGACACGCAATTACCAAATCCTCAACAAAGGGGTTCTTACCAGTAACAGAGCTGGGTAGGGTGCTGGCTTTTTTCAGGTGTTCCCGGCGTTCAAACCGTCCCAGCAGGCTATCGGGTCTTTTGGCTCCTCTGGTGTCTGAGGTTTCTCCACAGTCGTGCTCCCACTCCCTTTGCTATCTGTGGGGCTATTTAACATAACCTGCAAAGGAGATCAGTAACTGATTGATAGGAAGTCGGTTGGTAACCTGTGCATCTGAGATAAGAGTTGAGTAACTGTGCACACAGATCAGTCAGTGCACATACACTTTCTTTCTCTTTTGCTTGTTTTTCAGCCAATTTGGCCTCTCTTTGACTACGGCGCTCCTCTCGGTTCTGCTGCTGCTCCCTGTAGCCTTTCTGCTTCTGCAGTGCCAGCGTGATCCACAAAGGCCCCGCCTCCTTATCTTGGACCTTGGCACTGTCTAGCGAGTGCCTGCTCTGAAGGGGCGGTTTTTCTGGAATGGAGAAGAATACCCACAAAATAGAACCGCAGTCCTTTTCCATTATTCCTAGCTGGGATATCCAGGTTACCCACTTTAAACACTGTAATTTACAAAATAAACACTTCAGACCACATTATAATGGATACAATCCACCCAAGTCATTGTATTTTCTTTGGAGGTTCATAATCGCTTCATTATTACACCTGATTCTTTGTTATAGATACTGAGAGTTGTCACTGTATTCCTTTGTTCTGTTTTGCTCTAATAAAGTCCTAAAAAACGCTTTGGACCTCGCGGGACACTCAGTTAAGAGCACCGAGGTCCAACTACGAGCTTTTTAAATGCAGCAACTTTAAGATACACTACTGGATCTGGAATTGCTGCAAAATACAGACAAACAGAGAGAAACTACTTGGATTTAAGTGGCGCTGCTCACAGGTGTCGGCTGTGTTTGGGTCAGATGACCTCTCACCTCTCCCACAATGCAATGCGTCACCTGAGAGTGTGAGATGGCTTATTCTGAAAAGACAGATTTATTTTGTCTTCAGTCCTTCTGTCTGTGGTGCTGTCATCGCCCCCTCCTGGTACATCTGTTGAACTGCAGGTATCCTGTTCATGTCATCACATGATGTTAATTTCAGTTACATTTGAAAATACTAATGGAGTCTTTATACAGCAAGTTCCATTTATGCAGAGCATGAATGTGTTATCATTCATATTCTCTGAAAAATGCCACCCCCCCAAAAAAATCTGCCAGGGTATGTAAAATTTTTGTGCACAACTGTATGTACATCTGGATGCTGAAACCAGGATTCAGCATTAGATTGTAATGAATTTTCAGTGAAGATTGTGACCCACTTCAGATTAACTTTACACTCAGTTGTGTTTATGACCAATTTCTAAGTTTGATGGGTTGAAGAAGGTCAGCAAACACAGTACGGTCCTGGACCCACAAGGTACTTTAACAGATGACACACTGAAACTTTGTAGTACAATATTTCCCCAATAACCCAGCTTTTTAGTACATTTGAAGCAACATTAACTTTTTTAACACAAGTTTACAGTTCACTCCTGTAACATAGATCAGAACTTTTTTCAGCAGTTCACTCAAAAAATAAGAAAGTGTCACTGTGTCTTCTTGGGAGAACTCCCACTTTCATTCCTCACTCTAAAATTTAGAGTATCTGATTGGCTCCTCTTGCACTGTGAACATGGACAATAATCAGCTCACTTGTGTGCTGTGAAAAGCAAACTGTCAGATTTTCACATCACTGTTAAGGAGCATCCAAGCAGAGAGAATGTGGACGCTGGAAGTCTTTTTCTGAACACCTGCTGACTTTCTTCTCGATCAGTCCACAGTACAGTCTGTGGAGGTGCACAGACTGTTTTTCCTGGTTCTCTCCCTCAGCCCCAACCAGTCCCAGCAGAAGACTGCCCCTCCCTGAGCCTGGTTCTGCTGGAGGTTTCTTCCTGTTAAAAGGGAGTTTTTCCTTCCCACTGTCGCCAAGTGCTTGCTCACAGGGGGTCGTTTTGACCGTTGGGGTTTTTCCGTAATTATTGTATGGCTTTGCCTTACAATATAAAGCGCCTTGGGGCAACTGTTTGTTGTGATTGGCGCTATATAAATAAAACTGATTTGATTTGATTTGATTTGACCCAATATGCAGTGACTAAATCAGAACATCAGCTCGTCCCTCCTGAAGAGATCCGTCTGGTCCAAACAGAGGATCATTGTGTTGTGACTGAATGTTTGGTGTCTGGTGACAAACCCTGACGCCACCAGCTGACATCATTCCGTGTAGAAACCACACAACTGTTATGTGATTGAGGAAGACTTACACTGGATGATGATGGTGTTCTGCATCACAACACAGCCGTGAGAACTCAACTTGCATTTTGCACCTCCAGTTATACATCATGATGAAGCAATTTTGAGGATTTTCTTAAAAAGAAAAAAAGCTTGAAAGTTGAACTACACTGTGGCAGAAGGCACATTGGAACTGTGAGCCCACATTTGATCTGTTTTGTTGAAAGAAAATCCTTCTCTGCTCCTCTCCACTATGGAGCTGAGGCAAAAAATACAAACTTGCACTGTGCACAGTTTTTCCAGTTGCAGCAACAGAAGCCCAGAACTTCTTCAGGATTGTCTGGGTGTCTTGGTGGCTTTCCTCACTCATCTCCTTCCTGCACAGTCACTTAGTTTTTGTAAACTACCTACTTAACACAGAATTACCACACAGTACCACACTGTATTTCTTAATGACTGATGGAAATGAAGTTCAAGACACATTCAGTGACTTAGAAAGGTTTTTGTATCCATCCCCACTTGTCTGAAGAAAAGTGGCTGTCAAATAAAGATTTATTTTTTGTGATTATTTATGCAATCCATCATTTTGGCTTTGATATTTTAATTTCATTTATGTCATGTTGTAGAGATGAGTTTTCACTGACTTTAAATGACATTCTTTCAGAATTTTTTACAGACAGAAGCCTGATTATTATTTGATTTAAACTGATGTCATTCTAACATTCCACACATGTAACCAGGAATTCTGTTAAATTGTAGACCTCTGTGTGTGTGTCAGCATGGCACCTGGCACTGTTGTGTGTTGGGGGTTTTGGCTGGACATTTTGGTGTTGTTTTCTTTTCTTTGCTCTCCAGGTGGTATGCAAACTGGTTTTTTGTCTGTGGAGATGGTGCTGGCAGAAGAGTCCTTCACCCTCATCAGCATTATTAGCTGAAGCAGATAATGAGATGGCGTTCTGCATTTAAGCCATGAGTGGTTCAAGCAGAATTGCCGGGAACTCGACCTTGTGACGTTTGTTTGTGAGACGCTGAGGACCGCGCCTGGGTTTGACACATCGTGCCTGTGAAGGAGGACGGGTGAGGGACACATGCTGTCAGCACACATCAGAGGTGATGATTGTGTGAATAAGTGTTAACACTAATTTGGTATTTTGTTACGCAGTATATTTGAACATTGATGAGAATTGTGTAGCTCGCTTCTCACTGCCGTGGCCTACGGACTGATGATCCTCCACCTGTTGTGAGAAGCTGCTCATTTACATAAAGCTTAAATTCAGACCTGAATGTGTTGCTGATAGTGTGTGCCTTTGAAGGATATTTGTTGTAGCTGTTGACTTACCTCACCTTTGCATCCTTCACAGAGTCAGTTTGTCGTGTCCACCTGGGGGGTGTTCGGCGGTGAGTCTGGGTCCAGAAGCGTCGGGCTTCGATCCATTTGGGCGCTGGAGAGCACGCCGTCCTTCACCTCGCCAGATAACCGCACATTTATGTTGTACACAGTTATTGCACAGAAGGAAAATAAATTTGTTTTGTTTTTGGAACCACTTTCTGGTTATTTTAGCGTTGGGTTCAGTCAGACGCTGGTCCACTCCTCAACTCGCGTCTGCACATAACACAAACTCTGCATACTGTGTTTGTGACGGTGTCTGTTGAAGCCTAAATCTATGTTCTTTAAGCCCTGGTCAAAGGTCACTGACATTTTGTTAAAAAAAAAAAAAAATCCACTTAGCTGCAGATGTATTTGAATCAGATGAAAAAACACACACATAGTTATTTCTTAAAATTTATTTGAAAACAGTGAAACACACCAAGTTATAAAAGTGCTTTTCTTATATGTACATTTTATTCATATATTATTTATATAAAAACAGTAATAAAAATAGATTATTTTTTGGATGGTTTATGTTGTCAGGGAGGTGTGGCGTTTAAAATATCCCGTGCCGCTGACGTAACTGTCCACGAGCTGTGAGGAGACAGAAGGACAACAAAGAGAAAGGTGTCAGTGCATTTCTATAACGAAGCTGAAACACTGATCAGACACATGAAGCTTCATGTGAACAATCAGGTGCAGTAAAAAGCGCTGACAGGCCCTGGTTCCACCACACCACATCTGTCACATCTGATCCTTTTTTTATTATTATTTTTACAGTGTACAGTGAATTTTTGTGAGTATTTTGTGTTTTTATGAGCCAGTTGAAGAAGAATTTCTGTGACCTTTTTGGGACACACAGTAAAGTTTATTCTATTGTATCTGCTCAGGCTGCCTGAAGTGACTCAGTGTGCACATCGCTGACAAACTGGAATCACTGTCAGTGTGACTGAGCAGCTCGCTTCAGCAAACTCCTGCATCTTATTCATGATCATTTATTCAAGATAAATTAAGATCATTCATGTTTGTCAAACTGCAAACATCAGATGTTGATGTTTGACTCAAACACATGGATGTATATTTTCAGATGAATTCACACAAATTCAAAGGATATTTTTACTAAACAGCATTTTTAAAGCTTGACAATGTTCACTTTTTGTTTTCACATCATGTGAAATAAAAACATCCCAAATGAGATCTAATCGGACTAAAAACACGTGTTGTCACACGTACAGAACAGATGTGGCCGTGGGAAACCCAAAGTCTGATTTCAGATTCAGAATCACATTATTGTGTAAATGCAGCCTGTGGATACATCGAGCACTCACCTTTCGCACGCACACGTTGACCACCAAGTCAACGGGAGGGACTGATGTGTTACAGGCTGGACACTTGTGTTGTTCTGAATCCAGGAGAATGTCACTGATACCTGCAAAAGGAGGAAAAAGAAAAAGAAAAAGTTCCAGCTGAAGTCTGAAGTGTGACGACTCACGAGTATGCTGAGGATCAAAGAGTGTCTGCAGTGGGAAATAATCAGGGGTGAAAGAACTTCGCACACTGCTAAAGACAGCATTTTCAGATCACTTTAACCCAAGTTTAAGTCAGCAAATTATCTATTTCTACTTAATCTAATGTCTGACACTAAGCAAGATGAAGGCTGCCTGGCAACAGCTCACACGCTGCATCCGCCATCTAGTGGATTAAATAGAAATCGATGGTTGGAATCAAGACACAAAACCTCAAGTCCAATACACAAATAAAGGGGTAAAAACAAAAATCACTCAGAGACGGAGGTTCATATAAAAAAAAAACAGGCAACGTGCACGTGGTATATTATGAAAGTAACTTCAGCAAAGAAAACTTTCTTTGTGTTGTTCACTGGAATAACAGCAAAGAGAGCGAAGGAAATCAACTTTTATGAGACACAGATCGAGGCGCTCATTTGTGGTTCACTGTGAACGTGTGTGTGTGTGTGTGTGTGTGTGTGTGTGTGTGTACTGTTGCACACACTCACATTGGTCACAGAAGCTGTTTCCACAGCACGGAGCGATCACGGCCTCTCGAAGCAGCTCCTGACAGATGGGACAACAGACAACCTCAGGTATCGGCTCCTCGTTCTTTGTGGTGGTGGGTGGGTCCTGTGGAAGGAACGGGGGCCTCTCCTTCTTCTTACATCTGTACGCCTCACTGCAGAGACAGACACACACACACACACACGTTTTATTCCACACTCATCATCAGATCCACTTTCACAGCATCAGATGATGGTTTGACTGAATGTGACGACGAGCGAACACGTGACATTTGATGTGACGACCTCGCCGATTTCTGTCTGTGTGTTTGTGCAGAATCAGAGCAGAACTACTGACTGCTGACAAACATTTGGGCCAAAGATTGTCTCTGATCTCCAGAAAGCAGATAAAGGAGCACCTTGAAGACATTCTGCTGCTGCTTTAGAGTTTAAATCTGTCTGTCGTCAGTGAGAACAGATTCAATCTACTCCAACCAGTTCAAATCAAACAAAAATTAACAAATGTTCACATGAAAGAACATTTAACTGTTTGAAATTGTTTCTGAATAAATAATTAATCAATTAACAAAACAGTCAGTGATTGTTTTGATGCTGTTTGACAAATTCTTTCAGCTCCAGGAAGTTTTCAATCAAACAGAAGAAACAGTGATTTGCACACACAAACACACATCCTGACTCTTTTGTTGTCACTCACGCATCTATGGTGGAAATCACAAATTCCCCCGTGGCGGTCACCATGGCTCCTTCCACACTAGGATCATCCACCTCCATCATGAAGGAACGAGGGATACCTGAGCTCCTCTTCATCCTCTTCAGCGGCCGAAAACTTTCATCCTGCTCCAAGAGAACACAAACAGGGCGTGGCTTCAATGCTCAGCATGAACGTGTGAAACATCAATCCAGAGTGTGTCTATTGGATGAATCGCTGAACAGCAGCACTTTGGAGCCACTTATCAGAATGACCACAGGATGAGAATTACTGTGGAATATTGTAAATTTCAGATTTTTCTCTGATAAACAAGTTGCACACTTCGTGGAGCTGAGGATGAATTTGTGTGACGGGTACTGACTGTGTTCTTACCTGATGGGTGGGACAGTCCCTGATGTGGTGACCAGCTTGTCCACAGCGATAACACACGTAATTGTCTGGCAGGCGACGATCATCCAACTGGTAACTATGGAGGTGAAGAAAAGAGCAAAGGTCAAAGGTGAATTGTGTTAATTTCATCAGATGAGACAAAATACGAGGTCTGTCCGTAAAGTATAGGTCCTTTTTATTTTTTTCAAAAACTATATGGATTTCATTCATATGTTTTTACGTCAGACATGCTTGAACCCTCGTGCGCATGCGTGAGTTTTTCCACGACTGTCGGTGACGTCATTCGCCTGTGAGCACTCCTTGTGGGAGGAGTCGTCCAGCCCCTCGTCGGAATTCCTTTGTCTGAGAAGTTGCTGAGAGACTGGCGCGTTGTTTGATCAAAATTTTTTCTAAACCTGTGAGACACATCGAAGTGGACACGGTTCGAAAAATTAAGCTGGTTTTCAGTGAAAATTTTAACAGCTGATGAGAGATTTTGAGGTGATTCTGTCGCTTTAAGGACTTTTCACGGTGCGAGACATCGCGCAGCGCTCTCAGGCAGCGTCATCAGCCTGTTTCAAGCTTAAAACCTCCACATTTCAGGCTCTGTTGATCCAGGACGTCGTGAGAGAACAGAGAAGTTTCAGAAGAAGTCGGTTTCAGCATTTTATCCGGATATTCCACTGTTAAAGGAGATTTTTTTAATGAAAGACGTGCGGGCGGATTGCAGCGTCGCTCGCAGCCGCCGCGACGCTCCGTCACAGGAAAAACACCTCTGCTGGAAGCCTTAAGGACAAGTTGGAACATCTCCAGCTGATAAACAATTTCTCATATACTCACTCCACTGAAAGCCATCAAAAGCCAACTGGATTTTAACAAATGGTTATCAACACGGAGGTGTTTTTCCTGTGCCGCCGCGCCGCGTCGGCTGCGTCCCGATGCGCGGACCCGTCCCCACGTCTTTCATTAAAAAAATCTCCTTTAACAGTGGAATATCCGGATAAAATGCTGAAACCGACTTCTTCTGAAACTTCTCTGTTCTCTCACGACGTCCTGGATCAATAGAGCCTGAAATGTGGAGGTTTTAAGCTTGAAACAGGCTGATGACGCTGCCTGAGAGCGCTGCGCGACGTCTCGCACCGTGGGAAGTCCTTAAAGCGACAGAATCACCTCAAAATCTCTCATCAGCTGTTAAAATTTTCACTGAAAACCAGCTTAATTTTTCGAACCGTGTCCACTTCGATGTGTCTCACAGGTTTAGAAAAAATTTTGATCAAACAACGCGCCAGTCTCTCAGCAACTTCTCAGACAAAGGAATTCCGACGAGGGGCTGGACGACTCCTCCCACAAGGAGTGCTCACAGGCGAATAACGTCACCGACAGGCGTGGAAAAACTCACGCATGCGCACGAGGGTTCAAGCATGTCTGACGTAAAAACATATGAATGAAATCCATATAGTTTTTGAAAAAAATAAAAAGGACCTATACTTTACGGACAGCCCTCGTATCTTTGTCAACAACCATTTTTTTTTCATGACAAAGACGAGACGAGGATGAAATGAAATCAGTGTTCAAAAACACAAAGACAAAGTTAATATGTGTTATTGTTAGAAAAAAAAAATTAGAAAAAGAATAAACATGCTGCAGAGTAAATCCATCCATCACCAATCACAAACATTTAATGAAGAAAGGGTTTAGATTTACACTCTGTCTCACAGTGTTAAAGTGTCTGATCAGCTCTCAGGCTCAGATTAAAGTTATTGTGTATTAGTTTACATTTACACTCTGTCTCAGTGTTAAAGTGTCTGATCAGCTCTCTGAGCCTCAGATTAAAGTTACTGTGTGTTAGTTTACATTCACACTCTGTCTCACAGTGTTAAAGTGTTTGATCAGCTCTCTGAGGCTCAGATTAAAGTTACTGTGTGTTAGTTTACATTTACACTCTGTCTCACAGTGTTAAAGTGTCTGATCAACTCACTGAGGCTCAGATTAAAGATACTGTGTGTAGATTTTTGAGCACAGCAGCAGACACTACATCCATCATATAGGAATTTGTTTTTAACATTATTTATGACTAATATGGAAAATGGACTGCATTTATACTCAACAAAAATATAAACGCAACACTTTTGGTTTTGCTCCCATTTTGTATGAGATGAACTCAAAGATCTAAAACTTTTTCCACATACACAATATCACCATTTCCCTCAAATATTGTTCACAAACCAGTCTAAATCTGTGATAGTGAGCACTTCTCCTTTGCTGAGATAATCCATCCCACCTCACAGGTGTGCCATATCAAGATGCTGATTAGCCACCATGATTAGTGCACAGGTGTGCCTTAGACTGCCCACAATAAAAGGCCACTCTGAAAGGTGCAGTTTTGTTTTACTGGGGGGGATACCAGTCAGTATCTGGTGTGACCACCATTTGCCTCATGCAGTGCAACACATCTCCTTCGCATAGAGTTGATCAGGTTGTCAATTGTGGCCTGTGGAATGTTGGTCCACTCCTCTTCAATGGCTGTGCGAAGTTGCTGGATATTGGCAGGAACTGGTACACGCTGTCGTATACGCCAGTCCAGAGCATCCCAAATGGGTGACATGTCTGGTGAGTATGCCGGCCATGCAAGAACTGGGACATTTTCAGCTGCCAAATTCTCTGAAACGCCTTTGGAGACGGCTTATGGTAGAGAAATGAACATTCAATACACGAGCAACAGCTCTGGTTGACATTCCTGATGTCAGCATGCCAATTGCACGCTCCCTCAAATCTTGCGACATCTGTGGCATTGTGCTGTGTGATAAAACTGCACCTTTCAGAGTGGCCTTTTATTGTGGGCAGTCTAAGGCACACCTGTGCACTAATCATGGTGTCTAATCAGCATCTTGATATGGCACACCTGTGAGGTGGGATGGATTATCTCAGCAAAGGAGAAGTGCTCACTATCACAGATTTAGACTGGTTTGTGAACAATATTTGAGGGAAATGGTGATATTGTGTATGTGGAAAAAGTTTTAGATCTTTGAGTTCATCTCATACAAAATGGGAGCAAAACCAAAAGTGTTGCATTTATATTTTTGTTGAGTGTATATAGCGCGTTTCCATCTGCATCAGAAGCTCAAAGCACTTTTACAATGATGCCTCACATTCACCCATACGCACTCACACACCAATGTCAGCGTGCTGCCATGCAAGGGGGGTCACGATGCACCGGGAGCAACGAGCGATTAAGAACCTTACCCAAGGGCCCTTAATGATTTTCTGGTCTGGGTGGGTTTTGAACCACGGATCCTCTGGTCTGAAGCCCAACGCTTAACTGGAAGACCATCACCTCCCAAATGACATATAACAATATATACTGTATGTTGATATGTAACAAATTGCATTAAATGTAAAAAAATAATGATGAAATATGAAGTGTGCATCATATCTGTATTATAATACCCAAGTTTCATCTGTGTGCGTGCACGTGTACGACTTTGATCACAGCAAAACCGCAGAAAGCTGACATTTGCCGTTTGGTATGCTTATGTATTTTGGGTCAAGGATGGATGCTGGTCTAATTGTATCTGACGGGAACCTTATGGATTTAAAATATCAGGGAAAAAAAACACAAACCTTCAGCAATTCAACAAGTGTATTTTGTCAGGTCACGACAACATTCAGTATTTCAGATGTGTGAAACACTGTGTTAACTGAAATGATAATCAGAAATAATGTAACAATGTGTGTTTTATCAAAAAGACTAAAATGACTCAACTGAAATGAGACTAAAATACATTCAGTTCTCTAACAGAATAAAAATATATGTGCATCACTAAATATGACTAAAACTAAGAAGAACAAAAGATTAAATTCAAAACAGGTGACGAAATTAACATTGAAGGTGACAAAGTTTAGTCCACTAGCGTGGTGCTGAGATGAAAGAATGAATATACAGGATGTGTGAAAGTGAAAAAGCAGGGACAGAGTTCCAACACACAGCTGTGGATGAAGGACGAGACATGACATTTTGACAGAAGTGACTCACTGTGTGGAACCGTAGCAGGAATACGACACAACGGCTTTGATTTTTTCCTCCTCCATCATGTCGTCAGTCAGTTTCTGAAAAAGAACACATGAATGTTCACTTCATAACAAACAAATATTCAACTTCTAATTCAAACAAATATGCAGTGGTGCAGGAAAAAAAGGTGCGGTGGGACTGGGTTTGGTTCCGTACTGGTTCAAAGGGTCCGAGCGGTTCCAGGATTTTTTCAGCTTCGCTGTTTGCACTGAAACACACAAAAACAAAGAAATAATTTATGACCGGGAGGCTTCATGGTTATTTAACACTGAAATACACAAATAAGGAAATCTTTCCATGTTTTAAAGAGTCGACACTGAATATCAACAAAAGAAACAAACACAGAAAATCCAAATATTAAAACATGCTAAAGTCTGCTCAGAGTTCACCAAACTGTTCAATATCCTCATCATATTGATTCTGAACACATTTATAAGAACTGACATTGCTTCAATGTCCAGTCACAAGTCCTCATCATCCAGTCAATAAATCATTCATTCATTCATTCATCTTCAACCACTTTTCCGGGTTCGGGTCACGGGGGCAACAGCTCCAGTGGGGGACCCCGACTTCCCTTTCCCGTGCCAGTTAGCTTAACTACAGGCTGCTTACTTTTATCTACATCCAACAAAGTTTAATGGTTAAAAAGGAAACAACAGCAAATAAATAAAAACATCAGTTACGTGTTGCGGCGCTTCCTGTCTGAGGAGGCGTGGCCTTTGACAGAGTGTCTGAAAGTCATTGTGGAACTTGAAAAGATCAGGCTGTTGTTTGTGGAGGCTGAAAAAGACAAAAAGAGAAAGTGTTTCAATACATTTCAGGATGATATTAATCAGTGGATCAGTTCGATGTAAAACATGAACATTATTGTAATTATAACATTAGGAGCTCCCCCAGCTATCATCAACATAAAAGTTAATTCTGTGAAAAGATTTCCACAAACACTGACTTAACAGCAACTTCATTAGTTACACAGGTATTTATTATATTTATAAAATTTTAAAATTATTGTAATCAGTTACAAGCATTGTGATTAATTAATCTAAATGAATCGCATGTATGGTTTTTTTGTAAATGTCACTCTTCAAATTGCAAGGTGCAAACAGCGTGCAAATATCAGAAATTCAAAAAAACAGTGAACAAAAAATGTTAGTATTTCTTTATTATTAAAAGTAATTACAGAAATGATTTAATGTATCAAAATAAATTGTTGCAATTTCTAAACTTTGCAAAAATGGTGCTTCACGAACACACTGAGTGTGACTTATTGTGGCACTACAAAGAATATTTTCAAAATGTTTATCACTTTAATTAAAGTGGTGTTGTGTCTGTGATAAGACACTTTCATGCTGCTGAATAGTTTTTATCTTTTAAATATAGCTGTAATCCTGGGCCTTTGAGAAAGTAAAGTGTCTTTACATAGAAATATACAAATTGTTCATAACAATTTTGTTTCTGTTTATTGGTTTCCAGAGCTTCCAGAATTTGTCCCATTTCTGACAGTGAATTTCTCCAGTGGTAGAATTTGTCTGCGACATCTGTCACAATATGATTAAAATCTTTGCCAGATGACTTTATTTTACAGAATCAAAGCAACAGAGATTTGGTTTACATCATAAAATAAACAGATTGCTTTCTGAGAATCTCTTGAATCACAGAATTAATGTATATTTGGAAGCTCTGGATCAAATGTGTATTTTACCACAGCTGCCTGGCAACATTGTCCAAATGTAAAAAAAAAAAAAGTCTTAAAAATGTTTTTGTTTTTGTTTTTTCATGTGGAGAAATTTAATATTTTGGGTATAAAATCTCAGTGCATTAAAACAAAAATTTTAAATACTGCTAAGTGTTGTTAAACAGTTTGTCACAGACATTTAGCATGCAGATCTACAATAAATTACTTTAAAACATTTATTAGTTCAGCAAAGCTATGATTTGGGCAAAGTGAAGCCAATATATTTTGTGTTTTCTAAACTTTAAAGATTAACTGACAAGTGATGTTAGCTTAAAAAGCAATTAGCTAAAAATGAATAAATACATTTGGCTCTTACCAGATCAGTACACAGAAATAAAGCTGTTTTTCTCAGACAAAAATAATTTCAGACTTAATTTAAGACCAACTTTCCCTCAACTAACAAACAGCTCCTGCAGCTCCTTGATCCAAACACGATGTGGCGCTGTTGCTATGATACGACGCAATGACGTAGCAGCACCAAACGTTTTTTTTTTTTTCTCAGAAAGGGGAGGGCCCGCAGGAGAGGCAGCACGAGATTGGCGGCCATATTGGTAAGGGAACTGGATCCTGCTGTGACGCCATATTGTTCTGTTGAAACACACAAAAAAATATAGATGTAGATATTTATAAAACAAACGTAAATTCAAATTCATTCATGTTTACAAATGTAATTGAGTTCTTTAGTAAAGATTGAAGCCTTTATAAACACACTTTGCTAAATAAAGTCAAACAGACCTCAGATATATCCATTATAATCTGAACTCTCCATTTCTGCTAGGACATTAAATTACTGCTCAAAATTTTAATTAAAATTTTCAAAAGTGCTGAAATAACTATCACTGATTTTTCATGACAAACAGTTACAGAATGTTCATGTCTGTGAATCACTTTGATAAATTTGTTAATGAAGTAAAACCATTACAGTGTACAATGTATTTCACACAATTATATGCAATATTGCTTTTTTACTTTGCCCCCCCAACACACAACAAACTCACTGCATTCTGCACAATCCCTCTGCACGCCACATTTTCACCTTGATGGTTACTTTGATGCCAGCAGACAGAATTATTGACATTATTGTGATGCTGTGCTGCTTGTTTGTGGTGAAGACATTCAAATAAGAATTTCTTTGCACTGCGGACACCTGTTCAATGCTTACGCAGACAGGGTGTTGGGTTGTGGAAACCACTGTCTTGGATGCTTTTGTTAATTCACATCATAATTAACACAGACACAAGTAAAAAGTTTGATTTTAATTCAAACGTCATATAAAGTTGAAATACTCCGTTGTGAGAAGATTAATTTGTTCAATAAAATATGACTTTTTCTTAATTTTACAGAAACTTGAGAAACAATCACTGAGCATGGTTTTGATCATTGTGGATCAGCGGTTTGCTCGGTCATTGTGTACTTTACGTTTTTCCCAGAGAGGGGGCACTGTATCTTTGGATTCAAGAAGGATTCAAGATGTATACTGCCACCTGCTGGATTGCAGTGTTCATTAAACTTGCATAAAGCCTCAGAAAACAAATAAATAAATAGCATGTGTTTAGGTTTAGCATAACATATCCAGACACAGGTCAGTGAGACCAATATTAGAGTAGGAGCCATTAAGTACTGGTTCTGGATCAAGGTTTCCACGTTCGGCTTCTGGTCACCCAATTTCAAGGATTGAGATTGTCACAGATCAAAGCAACACTGGGCTATGTGACTGGTTCATGGCCTCATCTCCCTGATCCAGATCATCTATCTCCTGTCAACTTTAAACTCTTGAATAGACAAGATAAACAGCTGATATGATCCAAGCAGTCAAGATCATCAAGGAACAAGATTTACTCTGATGGAACATGTGGAGTTATTGTCTGGTTATGTGAGGGTCAGTGTCACACTCTGTCCTTGAGTCAGACTAAAGAATCTGAAAAAACACTGGACTGTGTGTGGGTTAAAACTCAGCTGTGCAAAGACGACAAGCCAGTTCAGATCCATTAGTGTAAAAAAACAAACAAAAAACAGTGTGACTTTACATTTTCAGCCTCTGAGTCTCACAGCATGAAGCCTTCACAGGAGGAACCTTTGGAGGAGCTAAGCCCTTCCCACTGGGCCACACCAACTCATCTTTTGAGACAAATAAGGAGAAAATCTTTGATATAAAGATACCTGAGATTAAAAAAACACATTAAAATACACATTCAAAAGAGATGATCCATGATGCTTCTGTCATCCATAGTTCACAGACAATGTTTTTCTCCAGTTTGTGCACCAAATCAAACTATCTGAAGAACTTTACGGGACAGAAGCAACACACACACACACACACACACACACACACACACACACACACACACACACACACACACACACACACACACACACACACACACACACAGAAATGTAAAGTTAACGTAAATACTTTAGTGTTGCTGAAACATTTGGCATCACAGAACTAAAATAAACACAAACACAACAACTGGGACATTTGTTCACTGGCTGCTGGAAGGTTGCACTACGAATACAGGAACTTTGATCGCCTTTCTTTTTGTCTGGGAAACTTTTCACTGACTTTCAGACTGAAGTCAGTCGTCTCAGTCAGCAGCTTTTTGTCCATTCAGCCTCTCCTGGGTCCCGGTGTTTCTCCAAAATGTTTGTATTGTTTTTAATTTTGAGAAGCTCCTCTGAGATTCTGTAGAGTCTCGACAACAAAAGCTCCTCATCACCACACCCATGACCTCATGAGTGTGGTGATGAAGACCTTTAGGAGTGTGACAGTCTCTTGAAACAGATCCACAGCACCACCACATGATCTGAAGTCTTCCTTGCTGACAATAAGACTAAACTCTGAGCTTCGGATTCACTTTTCAGATGCTGTTCAGTGCATCCTCCTGGAAAACCAGGTTGTTCTCAACAAAACTGTTCACCCTGCAGCAAGATGGAGCTGACGAGGTGGTCTGTGAAGGAGACACGTTCCTCAGTGTGTCTCAGTGTGGTATCACAGACGGACAAAGAGAAAGACAAAAATAAGATGATGTTGAGATGAAATGTTCAGATCACATCACCACATATTATATACAGGCAACATTTCACTTTCTAAGTATAAAACAAGACATTCTACTCAGGAAAAAAAGAATATTAGCTCATAAAAGCCCAAATTAGAAAAAGTTGGGATGATATGGAAAATTGGAAAAAAGAAAACAAACGCAGTGATCCTGACATTTACTTTGACTTGTGTTTCTTTGCACACAGGATGAACCCAACATATTTCATGTTGTGTGGTCAACTTCATTTCATTTGTCAGCAGATCTCCCACTGCAGAGTCTTGGCCCTGGATGATGACACCGGTCTAAATATGAAGCAACCAGGCCTGATCACCCTCAGCTGTTGGCAGAAATCCTGTGTCATCCAAATGGAACCGATCACCGCCGATCACACCAGAGGGTGAACCAGGGCCACCATTGGCACTGGTGCGTCAACCCAGTCTGACCACACTGTCACCGTCTCTGTCTAAGGTCAGTCCCATCATCAGGTCACTGACGATGACCTGCCGATTTCCACGTAGGCATTTCTGCAGGGGCCCAAATGTCCGTCACACTGTGGTACGTCACAACTGGTGAGTGAATCCACCTGCACAGCACATGATCAACATGCAGCTGCCCCACTGTCATG
The DNA here is from genome assembly GCF_902500255.1 of Thalassophryne amazonica. Taxonomy (NCBI): domain Eukaryota; kingdom Metazoa; phylum Chordata; class Actinopteri; order Batrachoidiformes; family Batrachoididae; genus Thalassophryne; species Thalassophryne amazonica. Next base: position 63,067 of record NW_022986321.1, on the reverse strand, counting down.
TTTGACTATAAGCTGTGTGTGTTTTTCAGGCAACACCTGCATGTGGCTGCAGTTTCATTTTCGGGTGGCCAGAACCACCTCAGGATTTGTACCATCAACATGTGAGTATCCACTGACTTGCAGAATCAATGTATACTCTGACTGCAGAGAAGCTGAGTGAGGTTTTGGAGCGTCTGAGGTTGTGATTCCTCCTGGGTCAAGACTAAGAGCTCTGACGTTTTGTGAGATTTGAAAGCTCAATAGGGTGAATGGAGTGAAATTTGTGTCATTATTAATACGTGCAAATGCACAGAGGGTGCTCGACACATATTCCTTGATTTGCACAACATGAACAAATGATGATTTGAGAGTTGAACATGTGCAAATTGTATGCAAGACAATAGGATCATAATAATTAATTAAACAACTGTCAATTATCCACCTTATTCCGAGCCCCCATGAGGCTTTGCGTTAATTATGGGTGAGACTTCCGGTAAGAACCGGAACAGGCATTTGTTTACATGTTAACTGTTCGCGTAAACCGACTTTCTACGAGTCTTAGAGACGTAAACAGCAGCTGTCACACCTCAAACAAGGCAACATTATAATCCCGTTGTCTACAAATATAGAGCGGTGGGAGGACGACATGAAGAAGTAGCCTAACATACGGGAGCATTTTCAGCTCCTTTCTCAGCTCTCACTCCGGACGAGAGGCAAAGAACAATCATTAAAGCTCTGAGGCACATCAGGAACTGCACAGGAATAAGGTCAGACCCATTCTGCTAAAAGAGTTTTTTTGACACAACTTATTTCCCTTAAGACAGACGTAGACTCCAGCAGAAGCCTTAAAGTCCCACATCACTGAGCCTGGGTTTGAGTTTCAGCATCAGGTGAAATAAACAGCAGGTGTTCATGCAGCGCAGGTCAAAGCAGATCTCCAGGTGGGTAACTTTATTATAATCTATGAACTAATGGGACAGAATACATGTGAGCTTTCATTAAAATAACCTCTAAACCATATTTTTGCATCCCTCTGGGTCCAGTTGACATGATGTGCCTGCAGCTGGACACCAACTGAGCACGTCATCAACGTGCACACACGTCATGTGACAACATGAACATGTTCTGCATTACCTGTGCTGTGGCTCTCCTTTAGCTGTATGTGTGGCAAGATGAAGCAGACATTGTCCCACACCCGCTTCCTCCTGACCAGTAGCTTTTTGGGGTCAACCTCCCCGTGCACTCAGACCCAGGTCACAGTGGGTCATGTTCCTGACTTGGGTCCGTAGGGTGTTCATCTTGCGTTGATGTTGTGTTGGATGTGTTTTTCTGAAACAACAAAAATACACATTGAGCACATCACATGTGCTTACACAGGTCACAGCCAAGTGGTAAACTTCAATGGCGTCTTCAGATGAAGATGCCACTTCAATGGAAATTACATGGAGACACACAGGGACAATTTATTCGGTGCGCTGTTAAAGGGATTAATAATGAAACTGGAAAAATGTTCGTTGGAGCTACAGAGCGAGTGTGTGAGGCCGACACGTAGAACAGCGCACACACACTGACAATAAAAAGGTGAGGCGCGCCTCCGCTGACAGTGTGACACACTGAACACAGGAAGCCTGTTAAGAAGCTCTGCAGCTCTGCATCAAGCAAGAAGAAAAAACACATTAATAATAACAATAACTAGAGACATTCATCACGAAATGCCCCATGCACAGTATTATTTTCCTTGCAAAGTGCTGTAATATGTACTTGTATGGGGTGGGTATTTGGTTGAAGCCTTATGTGTTTGAAAACTGGGACATACAATGAAAAAATTGGAGATTGGCATAACATTTATTTAGAGGATGTGACAAACAGTGACCATAAAAAGTCGGTCACGGTTGCCAGCCTTCAAAACAAATGCAACCACTGGTGATCTTGAAGCGGAGGTCAAGGTCCCCGGCCTTCGAATCCATGTGAAGTACTCCTCCAAAGCATGTACCCACCAAGTATGAAGTTTCTACAAGCAAAAGGTGCTGAGCTACATTGTGGCAAAGGATTTGACAGTTGTGACCATTGGTGACCTTGAAAAGTAGGTCAAGGTCACTGGCCTTCGAACCCATGCAAAGTACTCCTCCAAGGCATGTACCCACCAAATATGAAGTTTTTGTGAGCAATAGGTGCCGAGCTACGTTGCGGCGAACAAATTGCGGCCAGACAGACGGACGGATGCTTGGACGGACGGACGAACAACCCGGATGCTATATGCCCCGCCTCGTGGCGCAAGCGTTGCGCGGGGCATAAAAATATATTTGAATGCCCACATGCCCAAATGTATCTGAGCTGGTTTTCGTTCTGAACAATTACACGAATAAACTTTTTTAACCCAAGCAGACCCCCCCCCCCCCCCATGGCTCACATTTGCACACAACATATGATTTGAACATTGATGGAATGAAAATGTTTCCTATTAACAGAAACAAATTCATCATGTGATGTCGTCTTTATAGTAATATGTGTGTAGTTCGTAGTTCCGATTACATTCAGGAAACCGGCTCTTGCTGCAAAATGCGCTGTAATGTTGGAATGTACCTGGATGATATTTGGATGATTGCATTCCGTCCCCTGAATAATCCTTCCAGTTCTCCGGTTTCTTGAGTTCTCCTGGTGTCGTTGTGAGCGGAAACAAAGTTACCAACAATCACTTTGTTTATCCCGCTGCATCTTCATGCTGCGTTCAGGGAAATGCAGTAATTTTTAAATAAGCTCTAAACACACAAAAAAACACAAACAAATGTGCTGACGCAGCGGTTCAACCTCATGCTGCAGCTCCATAAACTCTGCACGGAGGACTGCTGGGTCCTGGTCCTGGTCCTGGACCTGGACCTGGTCCTGGTCCTTCTGTCCAGCCTGAAGACATCGCTGTCTGTTCTGGATGATGTGCTGCAGCAGGAACTATAACAGGTTGGCAAGTTGTTTGGAAACTTCTCACTGAGATGTCTCAAAAATGGATGCATGGAAACTTGCGCTGAAAAATGTCTGCAGGACAACAGCTAAAGATGCTTCTTAAAACTATCAGCAAAGGAGGTCTGTATGTATATACATGTATATATTTGGACACTATTAAGTGAATGCAGCCTTGAATGTTTTAAACATTGAATTTACGAGTTATCATGAACGCAGCATAAGTGTGAATATTTACAGCTTCCACAGCACGTGTGGAAACATTTCATTTTTACTGGCAATGAATTTTTCTGACTATCTCAGCAAGGAAGCAAGCTGTGTGTGTGTGTGTGTGTGTGTGTGTCTGAATAAATGAAAGGAAGACATTTTGTCATTACATTTAGATTTGCTGTATGAGTGCTCTGTGTTCTTCACCCTCTTTCTCCACATGGCCTCTCACTCTCTCCTCTGTCCCTGCTGTGAGTGCTGCCAGGGTGTTGATGACCTCCTCATACTCCTGACCTTAGAGAGGACTCCTCAAGAAACTCCTCAGGCTCAGAGGGGAGGTGATGCTCTCGTGGTTAAAGCTTGAATGACTACACTCTAAAACATTGCAGCCTCATTTAGTTATGTCCACTTGCATTCCAGCTGCTCTTAAAAGTTTTGGATCCAAAACTTGTAAGAGCTCTTTATGTTAAAGAGAGGTAACAAATGGACATAACTAAATGAGGCTGCAATGTTTTAGAGTGTACCAACTAAACAATAAACATCAGAAATGTCTTGTACGAGGTCTGTTAGAAAACTATCCCACCTTTTTATTTTTTGCAAAAACTATATGGATTTGAATCATGTGCGCTTGCATCAGCCCAGCTTGAACCTTCGTGCGCATGCGTGAGTTTTTTCATGCCTGTCGGTTGCGTCATTTGCCTGTGAGCACGCTTTGAGTGAGCAGTGGTCCAGCCCCCTCGTCGGATTTTCATTGCGAGGAAAATGTCTGAACGATTTGGAACTTTGCTGCATCAAATTTTTCCAGAAACTGAGAGAGACAGCCAGGTGGAAACCATTCTGAAGATTCAGACGGCTTTCAGGGACGATTCTATGGGGATCACACAGTGTTACAACCGGTTTAAAGACGGCGCACAATGGCGGAGGGCGCGCCGCGCTCCGAGCGGCGATTGACAGGCTGAAACGACCAGATCATTTCCAAAGTAAACGCTGTGTTGATCTGGGACATCGCCTGACTACTACAGAAATGGCAGAAGAGGTGGACATACCACTTTTTTGGCACATTCCACTGTTACAGGAGGAGGAATCATGAAGGGATCTGAAATTTTCATCTTAGGTGCATGTCCACTGTGAGAGACATAATCAAAAAAAAAAAAAAAAATCCGGAAATCACAATGTATGATTTTTTTAATAATTTATTTGTATGTTACTGCTGCAAATAAGTATTTGAACACCTACCAACCAGCAAGAATTCTGGCTCTCACAGACCTGTTAATTTTTCTTTAAGAAGCCCTCTTATTCTGCACTCTTTACCTGTATTAATTGCACCTGTTTGAACTTGTTACCTGTATAAAAGTCAACTGTTCACACACTCAATCAATCACACTCCAACCTGTCCACCATAGCCAAGACCAAAGAGCTGTCTAAGGACACCAGGGACAAAACTGTAGACCTGCACAAGGCTGGGATGGACTACAGGACAACATGCCAGCAGCTTGGTAGAAGACAACAACTGTTATGATTATTTATTAGAAAGTGTAAGAAACACAAGATGACTGTCAATCTCCCTCAGTCTGGGATTCCATGCAAGATCTCACTTTGTGGGGTAAGGATGATTCTGAGAAAGCTCAGAACTACACAGGAGGACCTGCTCAATGACCTGAAGAGAGCTGGGACCACAGTCACAAAGATTACATTAGTAACACATGATGCTGTCATGGTTTAAAATCCTGCAGGGCAGCAAGGTCCCCCTGCTCAAGCCAGCACATGTCCAGGCTCGTTTGAAGTTCACCAGTGACCATCTGGATGATCCAGAGGAGGCAAGGGAGAAGGTCATGTGGTCAGATACCAGAATAGAGCTTTTTGGAATCAACTCCACTTACCATGTTTAGAGGATGTGAACAACCCCAAGAAAACCATCCCAACTGTGAAGCATGAGGGTGGAAACATCATACTCTGGACGACTGCACCATATTGAAGGGAGGATGGATGGGGTCATGTATTGCGAGATTTTGGCAAACAACCTCCTTCCCTCAGTAAGAGCATTGAAGATGGGTCATGGCTGGGTCTTCCAGCATGACAATGACCCCAAACACACAGCCAGGGCAACTAAGGAGGGGCCATATCGGAAGAAACCTCATGCAGACCAGACTCAGAGATGACCCACTGCTTAGTCCATTCTAACAGTTATAAGGTTTTTACAAAGTTTTGCAAAGCTGACGAAACAGGAAATCAAAACAACATGAAAAATGAGGTGCAGTTGTTGAGATGACCACGCAAGCATTTATGTCACAGACAGGAGTGGGGTGTCATCCAGCGCCCTAGGGTGCAGGGCCAGTGTTTAGTCATCATGCTGTCAATGGGCCTGTCACCCCGGCAGCATGCATTCCAAACGCAGGCTGCAGTGTGCTGCATCAGCTTTGTGGCATGACGCAGTCAGTCCAATATCCTGTGCGCCACAGCTGCCAATCCTGTGCAATGCCTTTGATATCTCAGACAGAGAGAAAAAGAGTAGAATCAGTAGGCCGGAAAACTACACCTAAGGTATAATTCACCGGCAGTAAATTGACAGGAAAGCAGAGAAAATACTAAGGCGATTGTTGGCCTCTAGCCCTAAGCTTCACTAACAGACCCAGAATTTAGAAAAAGTTGAGGCCAAGAACTGTACCATGACTAATAAAATTAATTTAAAAGAATAGGAAGCATATTTCCATACTATGCCAGTATGCTAGCCATACAAGAGGGAGAATAAATGCGTCTTAAGGCTGGACTCAAATGTCTATACAGAATCTGACTGCTTTATCTCCGCAGGGAGATCATTCCACAAAACAGGTGCACGATAAGAAAATGCTCTGTAGTTGTGTGGACCTTTTATTCACCCTAGGGACACAAAGTAGTCCTGCACCCAGAGAATGCAGAGCCCATGCCAGTACGTAGGGTTTAATTACGTTAGCTAAGTAGGGAGGTGCTTGTCCATGAATACAGTAAAACACACATATAATGGATTCAGGTGTCACGTCACTAAACCATCCATACAAGCAATCAACGATCCGACTATCAATGCTAACAGATTCAGAACCTTCTATCTACTGATCCTCTGACCTTTCCCATTGTTTTGTTGCCAAATCAAACAAGTCATACAGGTTACATTCTGTGGGGACTGTTTCAGCTGCTGCACCTTCCCCTGACTCTGACATATTTTCTCCTTCTCCTGTATCTGATACACTCTCTTGATCTCTTGTATCGGATGTACTTTCACCTTCTCTTGTATCCGACCTTCTCTCACTATCTGTGCTACATTCTAGACCTGCTCTAGGTGCCAACGAACCACTACTCATTGAAATTATACTTTCACTTCATTGTCTTTCAGCCAGTCTTTGTGATCTTCTCTCTCCTTGGTGCTCTCAAGGCTGTTTAGCTTCCAGTGGTATAGAGGTGTCACTGTACCTTTTCGATGCATGCAGCTGTCTAGCTTCCAGTGGTAGGGAGGTGTTGCCATCCCTTTCAGGTGCGCTTGCTGTCTTCCCTGGATCACTTGCACTGCAGCAATGGTTTAGATGGAACCAAAGTCTCTTACCCTCTACTGTCAGCGCATTTGGGGTAGCTAATATCACCTTAAAGGGTCCCTGTCCTCTTCATTTGTCTCGCTTTCATTTGAACACCTTAATGTAGACCCAGTCTCCAGGTTCAACTGTCTTCAGTTCCTCTGGGATGTCATCGTCCTTGTCCTCCTGCACTGCTTTCACCTGTTGAAACACAGCCTTATGTATTTGTACTAAATGTCATAGATAGCAGGTTAGTTCTCTTTCACATTGTTCAAGTGGTGGCCCTTCATATGAGATAAGGGACTGGCATTGGTCTCCCCTTTAGTGCCTTGTGAGGTGTTAGATGTGTTAGTTAGCTTGCGTACACAACATTAAAGCTCATGGCAAAGCATCCACCCACTTAATTTGTATCGACTATCTGCTACAATTTTTGCCAGGTTGGCCTTCCATGTACCATTTTCTCTCTCTACGGTGCCCTGTGACTGTGGGTGGTACACACATCCAAACTTTTGTTTGATTCATAACATTTTTAGAGCAATTTTTATTGTATCAGCTACAAATGAAGATCCATTATTGGAACTGATAGTGTCTGGCAACCCAAAAACAGCGGCCAAAGTCAGCGCGGTATGTCCCGGCTACATTGCGGGAAACACTCGCAACACGCAACTCAATCTTTAAAACACACCAGAGGTCCGTGGACTAACACAGACCTTAACGGCAACGAGCCAAGACACCCAAATGGTCGTGGAGCAGGAAGTCGGAAAAACACAGAACGGAGCGGCCAAGTCATTGCGATATGTCCTGGCTTGGTTGCACGAAACTAATGCAACATGCAGCTCAATCTGAAAAATTTGGTATAACATCATTTCCATAATCTTCCTTTATAAATCATTGGTTGTTTGGATCAGCAATTTCAAAAATACAACCCCAATTCCAGTGGGACGATGTGTGAAATGTAAATAAAAACATTGATTTGCAAATCATCTTCAACCTATATTCAATTGAATACACCACAAAGACAAGATATTTAATGTTCAAACTAATAAACTTGGTTTTTGTGCAAATATTTTGCTCATTTTGAAATAGATGCCTACAACACGTTTCAAAAAAGCTGGGACAGTGGTATGTTTACCACTGTGTTACATCACCTTTCCTTCTAACAACACTCAATAAGCATTTGGGAACTGAGGACACTAATTGTGAGTGTTATGATTAGGTATAAAAGGAACATCCCCAAAAGGCTCAGCCATTCACAAGCAAAGATGGGGTGAGGATCACCACTTTGTGAACAACTGTGTGAAAAAATTGTCCAGCAGTTTAAGAACAATGTTTCTCAACATTCAGTTGCAAAGAATTTAGGGATTCCATCATTTACAGTCCATAATATAATCAGAAGATTCAGAGAATCTGGAGAACTTTTTACACGTAAGCGGCAAGGCCGAAAAACCAACATTGAATGCCTGTGACCTTTGATCCCTCAGGTGGCACTGCATTAAAAACTGACATTGTGTAAAGGATCTTACCGCATGGGCTCAGGAACACTTCAGAAAATCATTGTCAGTTAACACAGTTCGTCACTACATCTACAAGTGCAAGTTAAAACTCTACCATGCAAAGGAAAAGCCATACATCAACAGCATCCAGAAACACCGCCGCCTTCTCTGGGCCCGAGCTCATTTGAAATGGACAGGCGCAAAGTGGAAAAGTGTGCTGTGGTCTGATAAGTCCACATTTCAAATTGTTGTTGGAAAACATGGATATCATGTCCTCCGGACAAAAGACAAGAAAGACCATCCAGATTGTTACCAGCGCAATGTTCAAAAGCCAGCATCTGTGATGGTATGGGGTGTGTTAATGCCCATGGCATGGGCAACTTTGGGACACAGGTGCTAACCCTTACCTCCCACAGCCCAAACCCTATGCAGGAGACCTGTGTAAATACAGAACATTTCTTATCCAATATTCACTGCTATTTCAGCAGCAACCCTTTATGTTTTCCTCAGACTGCTAAGATAATCTACATCATGAGGCTGTTAATGTGACGACAGACTGGAGTGGGCCACCACAGTGTGTCAACATGAAACATCTTTTAGTTCATCCTACATCAATTTCTTGGTCAAAGTGAAAAACCCCCTCCACTATCCTGTTCAGGGAACAGATGCTAGAACTTGTCTCATATATGCAAAAGGTTGCATCTCACTGGGCTGAGACTGGTGGAGAGTAGGTGGAGACGCAGTCACGCCAAAACAGGTGAACAGCCGAGAACGTTTTCATGTGGAACGAATCTTGCTTCTAACACGTTCATGCCTGGTTGCCAACTGTCAGCTGAGTGCCGCCTGGAGAGGTGTAGAAAATAAAGCCACAAATCTTTAGTAGTCCACACGTACATCACACGCAAAAGTCGAGCAGCACTGGTGTGCCCTTTGCAGGTGCAAGGATTTGCGCACGAATGTTGCACAGCATTCTCATGGATGTTAAACACCACTGGCATGACTGGCACATTTGCACACACGGTATTCAGGATGGAAGTGGATGGTTGTCTACAGCCACCCTGTGAAAATTCCCCCAACTTTAGGCAGAAAGAGTGTAGCCTATTCCAGCAGTCATAGGGCGTGAGGCGGGGTACATCCTGGATAGGACGCCAGTCTGTCGCAGAGCCACATACAGACAGACAAATGCATTCACACCAACACGCACACCTACAGACAAAGTTTTCAGTCCACCTAACCCGCATGTCTGTGAATGTGGGAGGAAGCCGGAGCACCCAGAGGGAACTCAAGCAAACAATGGGGGAACACACAAACTACACACAGAAAGGCCACAGGTGGGAATCGATCCAATGACCTTCTTGCTGTGAGGCAACGGTGTTTTATATTTTCTTTTTTCTGAGGACCGGAGGACAGCCACTCATGGACTTGCAGATCGATGTCCCTGACCTGCGTCTTATGAATGTTATTGTCCCAGTGGTCCCATTGTCCTCCTGGGAATCAAACTACAATTCTCAGATTGCTGGGGCTCCGTGATCCTTTGGAAGCCTCTTAAATGCACATGCAGGCTCCATGATCCTTTGGAAGTGCTCCAATAAAAATAAAAGAATGAATCCATAGTGCTGGCATAGTCCTCAAACCCCACACAGGTGACATCCAGCACGCTGTACATGCGTGCATGGGGACTGTTCATGGACCGGCAGCATTAAACACATTTCTGCTCCAGTCCTCAGAAAAAAGAAAATATAAAACAAAGTAGAAGCACTCAGAGAGTGCAAACCTCCACCAAGGCCATAGGGTCACTGACCCTAAAGAGATACCCTCCTGGCACAGTGATCTATTCAACAGTTCAGTGTTACAACCAAAACTATGATACATACACTTTTCTTTCCTGTATATTTGACATCCTTGACCATGAAAACATAACACTAGAACTTGGAATCACTTTTATGTCTTTATTAGTTGAAAAGTTATTGTATAAAAACGATTTTTCGGTAATGGCGGTTTTCTTCTGGATCTAGCTCCATAACATTTGAAGCTACATCAAATCTGATGACACCTTACTGAATCAGTACAGATTGAGCTACAGTCTGGTGTTAGTTGTGCATCTGTAGCTTCATTTGTCACCTCACACTGACACATTTTCTATTTTCCCTATATTTTTGCATATTCTGGATCACCAGATCCGAAAATACAACAGAGACCCTGGACTGTTGAACAACTGAAGTCGTACATCAAGCAAGAATGGGAAAGAATTCTACCTACAAAGCTTCAACAATTAATGTCCTCAGTTCCCAAACGCTTATTGAGTGTTGTTAGAAGGAAAGGTGATGTAACACAGTGGTAAACACAGCTGTCCCAGCTTTTTTGAAACGTGTTGCAGGCATCCATTTAAAAAGTGAGCAAATACTTCTACAAAAACAATAAAGTTTATCAGTTTGAACATTAAATATCTTGTCTTTGTGGTGTATTCAATTGAATATAAGTTGAAGAGGATTTGCAAATCATTGTATTCTGTTTTTATTTGCATTTGACACAATGTCCCAACTTCATTGGAATTGGGGTTGTATACTCAACAAAAATATAAACGCAACACTTTTGGTTTTGCTCCCATTTTGTATGAGATGAACTCAAAGATCTAAAACCTTTTCCACATACACAATATCACCATTTTCCTCAAATATTGTTCACAAACCAGTCTAAATCTGTGATAGTGAGCACTTCTCCTTTGCTGAGATAATCCATCCCACCTCACAGGAGTGCCATATCAAGATGCTGATTAGACACCATGATTAGTACACAGGTGTGCCTTAGACTGCCAACAATAAAAGGCCACTCTGAAAGGTGCAGTTTTGTTTTATTGGGGGGGATACCAGTCAGTATCTGGTGTGACCACCATTTGCCTCATGCAGTGCAACACATCTCCTTCGCATAGAGTTGATCAGGTTGTCAATTGTGGCCTGTGGAATGTTGGTCCACTCCTCTTCAATGGTTGTGCGAAGTTGCGACGACGAACTGGAGTCAGGTCGAGACCCCGATGAGGACGACGAGCATGCAGATGAGCTTCCCTGAGACGGTTTCTGACAGTTTGTGCAGAAATTCTTTGGTTATGCAAACCGATTGTTTCAGCAGCTGTCCGAGTAGCTGGTCTCAGACAATCTTGGAGGTGAACATGCTGGATGTGGAGGTCCTGGGCTGGTGTGGTTACACGTGGTCTGCGGATGTGAGGCTGGTTGGATGTACTGCCAAATTCTCTGAAACGCCTTTGGAGACGGCTTATGGTAGAGAAATGAACATTCAATACACGAGCAACAGCTCTGGTTGACATTCCTGCTGTCAGCATGCCAATTGCACGCTCCCTCAAATCTTGCGACATCTGTGGCATTGTGCTGTGTGACAAAACTGCACCTTTCAGAGTGGCCTTTTATTGTGGGCAGTCTAAGGCACACCTGTGCACTAATCATGGTGTCTAATCAGCATCTTGGTATGGCACACCTGTGAGGTGGGATGGATTATCTCAGCAAAGGAGAAGTGCTCACTATCACAGATTTAGACTGGTTTGTGAACAATATTTGAGGGAAATGGTGATATTGTGTATGTGGAAAAAGTTTTAGATCTTTGAGTTCATCTCATACAAAATGGGAGCAAAACCAAAAGTGTTGCGTTTATATTGTATATCATGTAGCAGACAAACAGTTAAATTAAGTTTATAAGATTACAGAAAACATGCAATAATTCTTTAAAAAAAAAAATTAGGCAGCTGCATAAATTTGGGCACTCCAATAGAAAAAATACATCAATATTTAGTAGGTCCTCCTTTTGCAGAAATAACAGCCTCTAAACGCTTCCTATAGCTTCCAGTGAGAGTCTGGATTCTGGTTGACAGTATTTTGGACCGTTCTTCTTTACAAAACATCTCAGGTTTGTTGGTTTCAGAGCATGGACAGCCCGCTTAAAATTACACCACAGATTTTCAATAATATTCAGGTTTGGGGACTGAGATGGCCATTCCAGAATGTTGTACTTGTTCCCCTGCATGAATGCCTTAGTAGATTTTGAGCAGTGTTTAGGGCTGTTGTCTTGTTCAAAGATCCAGCCCCGGTGCAACTTCAACTTTGTCACTGATTCATGAACATTGTTCTCAAGAATCTGCTGATATTGACTGGAATCCATGTGAACCTCAACTTTAATAAGATTCCCAGTACCTGCACTGGCCACACAGCCACACAGCATGATGGAACCACCTCCAAATTTTACTGTAGGTAGCAAGTGTTCTTCTTGGAATGCTTTTTCAGTCATGCATACCACCCCTTGTTATGTCCAAATAACACAATTTTCGTTTCATCAGTCCACAGCACCTCATTCCAAAATAAAGCTGGCTTGTCCAAATGTGCTTTAGCATACCTCAAGTGACTCTGTTTGTGGCATGTACGCAGAAAAGGCTTCCTCTGCATTACAGCATCATACAGCATTTCTTTGTGCAAAGTGCGCTGTATAGTGGAACAGTGCACAGAGACACTATCTGCAGCAAGATCATGTTGTAGGTCTTTGGAGCAGGTCTGTGGATTGACTATGACTGTTCTCACCATCCTTCGCTTCAGCTTATCTGAGATTTTTCTTGGCCTACCACTTCAGGCCTTAATTAGTACTGTGCCTGCGGTCTTCATTTCCTCACTATGTTCCTCACAGTGGAAACTGACAGCTGAAATCTCTGAGGTTGCTTTTTGTATCCTTCCCCTAAACCATGATGTTGAACAATATTTGTTTTCAGATCATTTGAGAGTTGTTTGGAGGCTCCCATGTTGCCACTCATTAGAAGAGATGCAAAGAGGGGAAACATTTGCAAATGGCCACCTTAAATACCCTTTCTCATGATTGGATTCACCTGTGTAAGGAGGTCAAGGGTCATTGAGCTTACCAAACCAATTTTGTGTTTCGATAATTGGTGCTAAATGTATTCAGATCAATAAAATGACAAGGGTGCTCAAAATTTATGCACCTGCCCAATTTTGTTTAAATAATTATTGCACACTTTCTGTAAATACTATAAACTTCATTTCACTTCTCAAATATCAGTGTGTTTGTCTGCTATATGATTTATTTAACTGAAATTTCTGATCCAGACATCAACTCAATCAATCAACTCTTTTCTTATATAGCGCCAAATCACAACAAACAGCTGCCCCAAGGCGCTCCACATTGCAAGGCAAGGCCATACAATAATTATGAAAAACCCCAACGGTCAAAACGACCCCCTATGAGCAAGCACTTGGCCACAGTGGGAAGGAAAAACTCCCTTTTAACAGGAAGAAACCTCCAGCAGAACCAGGCTCAGGGAGGGGCAGTCTTCTGCTGAGACTGGTTGGGGCTGAGGGAAAGAGCCAGGAAAAAGAGATCGATCACTAATGATTAAATGCAGATTTAATCATCCAATGATTTATAAAGGAAAATCATGAAAATTATCAGTGGTGCCCAAACTTTTGCATACAACTGTATAAATGTTAGATTGTGTTGGATTCAGACATAAATCAAGCGATTTCTCCATAATGACCTGGGCAGATTCTCAGCCAGTCATTCAGATACCACTAATGAATCAGCAGATAAAAAAGGTCTCCTTACCTCTGAGAATTTAGGGCACGCTTGTGGGTCTGAAGACATGCTTGTTGCCCCCCCCCCCCCCCCCCCCTAGACGGATCAGAGCTCCCTTCAACTCGAACTCCTGTCCCAGCATGAGGTGCCAATAAATATCATGCAGACTGTTTGTTGTTAGCACGTCGCTTGTCTTTGGTAAAAGTTTCACCATACTATCACTTCATATGATTGCTTTTATACCTCAACTGCATTCTTTTTCGAAGAGTGGTCCGTGGGCCACTGGTGGTCTGTGAGTGACACCTAGTGGCCCATGACTATTTTGATGAAATATCACTTTTTAAATTACTATAATATTCTATTTTAAGTATTCTAATTGAAATGACTCCAAAGCCTCATACTAGTATACTGTTCTGCTATACTGTTGTTGTGTCGTGGAAAGTAGATCCATTGCATTTGGATATTTGGTGGGTTAGGTCGTCTGAGAGGGTGTTTGTTTTTTGTTGTTGTTTAAGTGGTTCTTGGTTTGAAAAAAAAACTGCTCTGCTGCACAATAGATGGCACTGAAGAGGATCAAGGTGCAGAGTCTGAACATCATGACAGCATCTTTAGTCATCTGGAAGAGCTCCGCTTCAACCTGGAGCAACAAATGGGCTTTGAGAAGTTCGTTGAAGCCTACAATAAAATTAAGGTATTGTGCACAAAACAGTCAAAAGCTACAGGATAAAATACATTGCTCATATTGTCTTTCTTTTCTTTCTTTTTTTTTTTCCTGTGGGACTTCTAAGGCAATACATGAAGATGAAGATGAAAATATCGACCTGGGTTCCAGTATGGTCTTAAGCATTTTGGGAACTGAGCACCAGCATCTGTATCCCAACATCCTTCATCTGGTGATGGCAGACGGTGCATACCAAGAAGGTCAGTTTTGGAGTTAAGTTTTGTAATTTTGTTGTATTTAGCTGCGTCTGTACTAAAATATGTGTTTTATTTCTAGTAAATTTAAACAAAAATTGTAACAATTTTAAATAACACTGTGCAAAAGAAGAACACAAGAAAAAATGGCTGTAATACGCATCATTGTATTGATGAGCATGGCGTGCTCAACCAGTCGATCGTCGGCTAAGTTCCTGTTGATTGCATGACCGTGCTTCTGTAACGGACAGTGCTGCTATAATGGATTGATGCAGAAGGTGGCAGCACTGCACCAATAATAATAATAATAATAATAATAATAATAATAATAATAATAATAATAATTCTTCTTCTTCTTCGGTGCAGGATGCAGAGGAGAAAAAAATGAAAACAAGAAAAAAAATGTTTTTGAAGCAACATAACAGTTTAAAGAGCCAAAATAAGTTGCACTGTGCACACAAACAGTACATAAACAGTTCAAAAGCACAAATAAGCCTAGGACTAGCCTGTAACAACACAACAACAAACAACTCAAAATTCCACAACACTTAATTAAAGTTGGACAAGTTGTTCCCTACCTTAGCTGGACTTCTGGCACTGAGAGGAGGCAAGAAGTAAGAAAGGCTAAATCCAAAAGCTGTGCATATTTAACATGGTTTGAACATTTCAGAAATCCTTTAATTTCAGGCAGCAATTTAGAAAACCGTTCCGGAAATTTACCTCTGCTGACCCACCTAAAGTCTGTGTGCTGCAGTCCTCCAGTTGCACATGAAGTAACGCAAAATAAATAAATAAATAGCTTGTATTTAGGGACTCAGTAGCACATGTGCACACTACAGTGTGTACTGTTAATTAACCTTTAGATTCCAAAAATATGCACGATGGACAAATAAACATGTATTGGACAAAATATTGGATGTTATTTGATGCAGTCTGGACAAAGGGAATTGTCAGATGGGCATGGTATTTTATTATGATTTTATATTATTTTGTTTAGTAAGTAGATTGCAGGGTAAACTGTATGAATTATTGTTGTTTTTATTATTATTAACAAATGCATGAACCAACATTTCTCGAGAAAATGTGAAATTTTGACTTACTGGGTGCATTGTTGAGAAATGTTGATTTCTCAGAATGCAAAAGATGGAGAACCACACACTACTTTTTCTGTGCCCGGATTAAAGCTTATCAATCGCCCCGTAAGTCATACCAGAGTATACAGTAAGTCATGGTACCTCCTAAAGTAGTAAAAAACAAACCCTGCGACTTATACTCTGGAAAATATGGTAAAAGTAGTGTGTGTGTTTGAGTTTCTGGGGTTGTGGGTTTAGTCTCCTCAATGTGACTGAATGATATCAGTAAATAAGATGGCCTTCCTCTCCCTTCTTTCCTCTTGTAGATAATGATGAATAGTGGTTTTGTTTAGTGGAGCTGCTGGAACCTGAGACAATCGACAAGCTATTTGATGTCTTCCTATGATGCACATCATGGACAGAAGGATCTATGCATGAAGTGTTGGAACATGCTTCAATCTGCATGAGTACCACTGAGGCCATCATTTGTGCTCTATCAGCAGCTGACACTACTGTTCATTCAAAAGTGCACTGTTGGGAAAGTGTAGGAACACGGACCCACAACAGGGGGCGCAAATGAACGGACAATGGAGTAAGTCAAAATAACAACGCTTTACTGTTGTGAATGTGCACAACGAATACAACCAATCACAGCAATGGACAACAGTCAATTCACAAAAGTGTCGTGTGGGCAGGCTCGAAGATAGGAGACGCCTCTCCAAGGTAAGACCGGAACCACACGGCTTCCTCCGCCACAGGACCCCGGGAATACTGGAGCCGCCAAGTCCCGAACTCCCAGGTGGCCACTGCCTCCGCGTGTCGGACCTGGTACTGCTGGCGAGGAGCAAAGAACAGTTAGATGGGGGCGCGTATGCACCCAGGACTCCGAACAGCAGGAAAGGTACCTCCACCTCTCGTTGGAACAGTAATCCAAAAGAACTAGCTCAATCCAAAAGATGCACTCTATTTGCTTTGATACGTTACCTCTCTGGTAGAAACGATATCTCGGCAATGAGGTGGAGATGCCGTCCTGCTGATATACCCCACTGATGATTGCCGTCAGCTGTCTCAGGTGATGGGTGACAGCTGTCACCGAGGCTGCTCCCGTGAGGCGGCGGCGCCCTCTGGTGCCTGGAGCCCGCACTCCAGGCAGGGCGCCCTCTGGTGGTGGTGGGCCAGCAGTACCTCCTCTTCAGCGGCCCACACAACAGGACCCCCATCTCAACGGGCGCCTCCTGGCGCCCGACCGGGCTTGTCCGGGTGGCGACGGTAGAAGTCGGCCAGGAGGGCCGGGTCCAGGATGAAGCTCCTCTTCACCCAGGAGCGTTCTTCGGGACCGTACCCCTCCCAGTCCACCAGATATTGAAAGCCCCGGCCCATCCGTCGGACGTCCAACAACCGGCGCACTGTCCAAGCCGGCTCGCCATCGATGATCCGGGCAGGAGGTGGTGCCGGACCGGGTGTACAGAGGGGCGAGGTGTGATGGGGCTTGATTTTTGACACATGAAATACTGGATGGATCCGCAGTGAGGCTGGAAGCCGAAGCCTCACTGCGGCGGGATTGATGACCTTGAGAATTTTAAACGGACCTATGTACCTGTCTTGCAGTTTTGGGGAGGCCACTTGCAGTGGAATGTCCTTGGTGGACAACCACACTTCCTGCCCGGGGCGATACGTAGGGGCCGGGGTCCGCCGCCGGTCTGCATGGGTCTTCGCCCTCATCCGGGCCTTCAGCAAAGCAGAACGGGCGGCACGCCACACCCGACGGCACTTCCGCAGGTGGGCCTGGACCGAGGGCACACCGACCTCTCCCTCAACCACCGGGAATAATGGGGGCTGATACCCCAAACACACCTCAAAGGGGGAGAGGCCGGTGGCTGATGACACTTGACTGTTGTGGGCGTACTCGATCCAGGCCAAATGAGTACTCCAGGCCGCCGGGTGCGCGGCTGTCACACAACGTAGCGTTTGCTCCATTTCTTGATTGGCCCGCTCTGCTTGCCCGTTGGTCTGGGGGTGATACCCGGATGAGAGACTGACCGTGGCCCCCAGTTCCCGGCAAAAGCTCCTCCAGACATGCGAGGAGAACTGGGGACCGCGATCGGAGACGATGTTTGATGGTATTCCATGCAGGCGGACGACGTGGTGGACCAGGAGGTCCGCTGTCTCCTGGACCGTTGGGAGCTTCGGGAGGGCCACGAAGTGGGCCGCCTCGGAGAATCGGTCCACTATCGTGAGGATGACGGTGTTTCCCTGGGACGGCGGGAGGCCCGTGACAAAATCCAGGCCGATGTGGGACCAGGGGCGATGAGGCACGGGCAGCGGCTGTAGCAGTCCCGGAGCCTTGCGATGGTCGGCCTTGCCCCTGGCGCAGGTGGTACAGGCCTGGATATAGTCCCGGACGTCGGCCTCCAGGGACGCCCACCAGTAGCGCTGCCGGACGACTGCCACGGTTCTTCGCACCCCTGGATGACAGGAGAGCTTAGAGCCATGACAGAAGTCCAGGACTGCAGCCCTTGCCTCTGGTGGGACGTAAAGTCTGTTCTTTGGTCCAGTCCCGGGGTCCGGGCTTCGTGCCAGGGCCTCCCGGACGGTTCTCTCTACGTCCCAGGTGAGGGTGGCCACGATAGTGGACTCCGGGATGATGGGTTCCGGTGGATCCGACAACTCCGTTTTGACCTCGTCTTCGTGTACCCGGGACAAGGCATCCGATTTCTGGTTCTTGGTCCCGGGCCGGTAGGTGATGCGGAAGTCAAAACGGCCGAAGAACAGTGACCAGCGGGCTTGCCTGGGATTCAGCCGCTTGGCGGTCCTGATATATTCCAGGTTCCGGTGGTCAGTGAAAACCATGAATGGCACGGACGTTCCCTCCAACAGATGTCTCCACTCTTCAAGAGCCTCTTTCACCGCAAGGAGTTCTCGGTTGCCGACGTCATAGTTCCGTTCAGCCGGGGTCAACCTGCGGGAAAAATAGGCACACGGATGAAGGACCTTATCGGTCTTCCCACTCTGGGACAGCACAGCTCCTATCCCTGAGTCTGAGGCGTCCACTTCAACCACTAACTGGCGACTAGGATCGGGCTGCACCAGAACGGGTGCAGACGAGAAGCGCCGTTTCAACTCCTTGAACGCGGCATCGCAACGATCCGACCAGGTGAAGGGGACTTTTGGTGAGGTCAGGGCTGTCAGGGGGCTAACAACCTGACTGTAGCCCTTAATGAACCTCCTGTAGAAATTCGCAAAGCCGAGGAACTGTTGCAGCTTCCTACGGCTTGTGGGTTGGGGCCAGTCTCTCACCGCCGCAACCTTGGCCGGATCAGGAGCGACGGAGTTGGGGGAGATGATGAACCCCAGGAAGGACAAAGAGGTGCGGTGAAACTCACACTTCTCGCCCTTAACAAACAGCCGGTTCTCCAATAACCGCTGCAGGACCTGACGTACATGTCGGACATGGGTCTCAGGATCCGGAGAAAAGATGAGTATGTCGTCTAGATATACGAAGACGAATCGGTGCAGGAAGTCCCGCAAGACGTCATTAACTAATGCTTGGAACGTCGCGGGAGCGTTTGTAAGACCGAAAGGCATGACCAGGTACTCAAAATGACCTAACGGGGTGTTAAATGCCGTCTTCCACTCGTCTCCCTTCCGGATCCGAACCAGGTGATACGCATTCCTAAGATCAAGCTTGGTGAATATCTTGGCTCCATGCAGGGGCGTGAACACCGAATCCAACAAGGGTAAGGGGTATCGGTTACGAACCGTGATTTCGTTCAGCCCCCTGTAATCAATGCATGGACGTAATCCGCCATCCTTTTTCCCCACAAAAAAGAAACCCGCACCCATCGGGGAGGTGGAATTCCGGCAGCCAAAGAGTCCCGGATGTAGGTCTCCATTGATTCGCGTTCAGGTCGTGAGAGGTTGTACAGCCTACTGGACGGGAACTCAACGCCTGGAACCAAATCAATGGCACAATCATACGGGCGGTGCGGGGGAAGGGTGAGCGCCAGATCCTTGCTAAACACCTCCGCAAGGTCATGGTACTGCACCGGTACCGTCCCTAGATTGGGCGGGGCTCTGACCTCCTCTCTGGCCTGGGAACCGGGAGGAACCGAGGAACCTAAACATACCCGATGGCAGGTCTCGCTCCACTGAACCACTACCCCGGACGGCCAATCGATCCGGGGATTGTGTTTCAACATCCAGGGAAAACCTAAAATCACACGGGAGGTGGCCGGAGTCACGAAAAACTCGATCTCCTCCCGGTGATTCCCCGACACCACCAGAGTTACTGGTGGTGTCTTGTGAGTGATTGGAGGGAGTAGGGAGCCATCTAGCGCCCGTACCTGCACAGGCGAGGTAAGCGCCACCAGAGGGAACCCTATCTCCCTGGCCCATTTGCTGTCTAGCAAATTCCCTTCTGAGCCCGTGTCCACCAGTGCTGGGGCCTTCAGGGTTAAATCCTCATAAAGGATTGTAACTGGGAGTCGTGTGGCGATGTGGGTGTGTCCCACGTGAACGTCTCGGCCCCCCCCTAGCCCAGTTTCTAGGGGCGGGCGTTGGTGTTTAACCGCTCGGGGCAGTCTCTTACCTGATGCTCAATCGAGCCACAAACAAAACACGCCCCGCGGGCCAGCCTCCTTTGTGTGACCGGTGCCCTAAATGTTGCCCTACTCGTGTCCATAGCTTCGTCAGCAGGGGGGGCTGTAACCGCACGGAGTGCAGGGGCCGTGGAGCGTGGGGAGGGCGGAATGCGGTCGGAACCGGAAGGGAGAGGGACGATGCGTGCCTGGCCACGCCCTTCGTCTCGTTCCCGACGGCGCTCATTTAACCGATTGTCTAATCGTATGACAAGATCGATAAGCCCATCTAAATCCCGCGGTTCGTCCTTAGCCACCAGGTGCTCCTTGAGGACCAACGACAGTCCGTTTACGAAGGCGGCGCGGAGGGCAGTGCTATTCCAGCAGGACCTCGCAGCCGCGATGCGGAAGTCGACTGCATAGGCAGCTGCGCTCCGACGCCCCTGTCTCATTGACAGCAGCACGGCTGAAGCGGTCTCTCCTCTATTAGGGTGATCGAACACCGTTCTGAGCTCCCTCACAAACCCATCATATGTCAGAAGGAGCCGTGAACTTTGCTCCCAGAGCGCTGTAGCCCAAGCGCGTGCCTCACCACGAAGCAGATTTATCACATAAGCTACTTTGCTAGCGTCGGTCGCGTACATGACGGGACGCTGTGCGAAGACGAGCGAACACTGCATAAGAAAATCCGCGCACGTCTCCACACAGCCTCCGTACGGCTCTGGGGGGCTTATGTATGCTTCAGGGGAAGGTGGGAGGGGTCGTTGGACAACCAGTGGAACGTCGCTGTCACGCACAGGGTCTACGGGAGGGAGAGCCGCAGCGGCGCCCAGAGGGCACGCTTCCACCTGCGCGGCGAGAGCCTCCACCCTGCGGTTCAGGAGGACGTTCTGCTCGGTCATCAAGTCCAACCGAGTCGTGAAAGCGGTGAGGATCCGCTGCAACTCACCGATTACCCCTCCTGCGGACGCCTGTGCGCCTTGTTCTTCCATTGGCCGTTCAACAGCCGGTTGACGCCCCTCGGGATCCATGACGCTGGCCGAGATATCCTGTTGGGAAAGTGTAGGAACACGGACCCACAACAGGGGGCGCAAATGAACGGACAATGGAGTAAGTCAAAATAACAACGCCTTACTGTTGTGAATGTGCACAACGAATACAACCAATCACAGCAATGGACAACAGTCAATTCACAAAAGTGTCGTGTGGGCAGGCTTGAAGATAGGAGACGCCTCTCCAAGGTAAGACCGGAACCACACGGCTTCCTCCGCCACAGGACCCCGGGAATACTGGAGCCGCCAAGTCCCGAACTCCCAGGTGGCCACTGCCTCCGCGTGTCGGACCTGGTACTGCTGGCGAGGAGCAAAGAACAGTTAGATGGGGGCGCGTATGCACCCAGGACTCCGAATAGCAGGAAAGGTAGGCAGGAAATGTACCTCCACCTCTCGTTGGAACAGTAATCCAAAAGAACTAGCTCAATCCAAAAGATGCACTCTATTTGCTTTGATACGTTACCTCTCTGGTAGAAACGATATCTCGGCAATGAGGTGGAGATGCCGTCCTGCTGATATACCCCACTGATGATTGCCGTCAGCTGTCTCAGGTGATGGGTGACAGCTGTCACTGAGGCTGCTCCCGTGAGGCGGCGGCGCCCTCTGGTGCCTGGAGCCCGCACTCCAGGCAGGGCGCCCTCTGGTGGTGGTGGGCCAGCAGTACCTCCTCTTCAGCGGCCCACACAACATGCACTGTCAAATACACATTTTATTCACCAGTTAACATTTATGTCAAATATTTGTTGTGATAAATTAATGCTTATATTGTTGAATAGTAGCATAAACACAAATTCAGTTTGTTTGAGGTTTGGTTCAAATTCATTTTGGTACTACATTTCATTTTTTACAATATTTCAGCTCTGGTCCTCTCAGGAAATCACTACAAACTCCAAAACAGAAACCATATGTGCAGTGCTTTCTCTGAAACTACTGAACCTCATTTTCTCACGACCTATTTCACAGAACATTTTCACACAATTTTGACATATTTCCTGACAATTTATTGAATTCCAGTTCACATTAAGATGCACTTTTCTGCTCTGCTACTGGGTTCATCTTCAGTTTCCCACAACAATATGAACCAGTCATGGATCCAACAAATGTGTTGCATCAAGCTGTCACCAACCAGGTGGTATTGGTTGGACAGTATGAGCAGTCAACCTGTTGATCTAGGTATGCTATCAAACACGTCTAACTTTGGGACACAGGTGCTAACCCTTACCTCCCACAGCCCAAACCCTATGCAGGAGACCTGTGTAAATACAGAACATTTCTTATCCAATATTCACTGCTATTTCAGCAGCAACCCTTTATGTTTTCCTCAGACTGCTAAGATAATCTACATCATGAGGCTGTTAATGTGACGACAGACTGGAGTGGGCCACCACAGTGTGTCAACATGAAACATCTTTTAGTTCATCCTACATCAATTTCTTGGCCAAAGTGAAAAAAAAAACACTATCCTGTTCAGGGAACAGATGCTAGAACTTGTCTCATATATGCAAAAGGTAGCATCTCACTGGGCTGAGACTGGTGGAGAGTAGGTGGAGACGCAGTCACGCCAAAACAGGTGAACAGCCGAGAACTTTTTCATGTGGAACGAATCTTGCTTCTAACACGTTCATGCCTGGTTGCCAACTGTCAGCTGAGTGCCGCCTGGAGAGGTGTAGAAAATAAAGCCACAAATCTTTAGTAGTCCACACGTACATCACACGCAAAAGTCGAGCAGCACTGGTGTGCCCTTTGCAGGTGCAAGGATTTGCGCACGAATGTTGCACAGCATTCTCATGGATGTTAAACACCACTGGCATGACTGGCACATTTGCACACACGGTGTTCAGGATGGATGTGGATGGTTGTCTACAGCCACCCTGTGAAAATTCCCCCAACTTTAGGCAGAAAGAGTGTAGCCTATTCCAGCAGTCATAGGGCGTGAGGCGGGGTACATCCTGGATAGGACGCCAGTCTGTCGCAGGGCCACATACAGACAGACAAATGCATTCACACCAGCACGCACACCTACAGACAAAGTTTTCAGTCCACCTAACCCGCATGTCTGTGAATGTGGGAGGAAGCCGGAGCACCCAGAGGGAACTCAAGCAAACAATGGGGGAACACACAAACTACACACAGAAAGGCCACAGGTGGGAATCGATCCAATGACCTTCTTGCTGTGAGGCAACGGTGTTTTATATTTTCTTTTTTCTGAGGACCGGAGGACAGCCACTCATGGACTTGCAGAACGATGTCCCTGACCTGCGTCTTATGAATGTTATTGTCCCAGTGGTCCCATTGTCCTCCTGGGAATCAAACTACAATTCTAAATGCACATGCAGGCTCCATGATCCTTTGGAAGTGCTCCAATAAAAATAAAAGAATGAATCCATAGTGCTGGCATAGTCCTCAAACCCCACACAGGTGACATCCAGCACGCTGTACATGCGTGCATGGGGACTGTTTGTGGACCGGCAGCATTAAACACATTTCTGCTCCAGTCCTCAGAAAAAAGAAAATATAAAACAAACTAGAAGCACTCAGAGAGTGCAAACCTCCACCAAGGCCACATTTTCTATTTTCCCTATATTTTTGCATATTCTGGATCACCAGATCCGAAATCCGGATCCGATCATCACCAAACTTTGTTGTTTGATAGAACATTTGACTATGTTACACCTTAATTTTTTTTCAAGCCTTTCTGCCTTGTTTTTGTGGAGTTAGAAACTAGAATGTCAAAATTCCCCCTATCCCGCACTGGTGAAGAATCCGTAAAAAAATTCCTGGATCCGGATCGTGATCCAGATCACCACTAAAATTTAATCACTTGTTCCTCTTGTTATTTCCAACCACTCCACAACATTTCATCAAAATCCATTCAAAACTTTTTGAGTTATCCTGCTGACAGACAGACAAACAAACAAATGTGACCAAAAACATAACTTCCTTGGCGGAGGTAATTAATTAAAGAGAAAAACACAATAAATCTGGTTTGTGCGGCTCATCCGTGGCCCCCCTGTTGACGTGCGTGTATGGTGGGTGGTTGCCAGCCAGGTGGCTGAAGTCTGCTAGACTTGCTCGGCCACTTCTAGAAGCACTGTTCTGCTCCTCTCCAGTCATTTAAAAGGAAAAGTGTGTGTCAACCTCTCACAGGTTGTCTCATGTTGCGCATGTTCTGAGTTGAGGAGACTACATGGAGAGCGGTACGAGACGCACGTCCGACTATCTGGCAAGGAAGTGTGTTGCACAATTTTTTTGGTCTGTTGAAAAATCAAGCGATACACGGGCACCCCCCCTGCGACTCAGGTAAAGGGGTGACGAACGGCTGCGTACATTGCACAGATTCCCTTGCGGATCCTGTTCACAAGCTGTCCGAACCCAGTGAGATACTACCACAAGTAGTAGGGCTAAGTCCTGTGTAGGTCCTGATGCCCATGCTAATACTTGAAATCTGTAGGGTGAGGTGAATGAGAGTCTATGACTTATCTTCTGACAATCTGAAGCAGCTTACAACCCATGTCAAGGCTGGAACCCATTTACAGCTGGGTGGACTGAAACAATGCAGATGAAGCGTCTTGTCCAAAGAGCATGACCGGTTGCCTACACATGTGACAAGGGGGATTGTCGCAACCTCCTGCAATTCCACAGATAAATTAGCAGATCTCCCTGCTCACTCCAGCCAGACATGTTAGTTTTAGGTGATTTCAGCCAAAATTTCCCTACCAAGGAACAAAACAAGTCCAGTTGACCTGACTCAACCTGCTTGGATCTCTGAGCTCGTTTTATTCTCACCACTTACACTCAACCAACTTCTCACACAGCCACTAAACCATGTCAGATCCCCAGGACTCACCTTGCAGAAACTTATCATGCAACAATGCACTTAAGGTGGTAGGTGTTTGTAGACCACCCTCAGCTGTTTCTGGTGCTGTTAATAAATTAGCAGATTTCCTCACTCACAAGAGCCAATCACAGATGTTAGTCTGAGGTGATTTCAATCAAATTTGGCTTATTAATGACTAAAAATTCTTTCAAGGAAATTTGTGACAATCTTGAGAAACCAACCAGACCCAATCCAAGGTAAATTCTGTCAGCTTCTCCCTTTTTCGTTGAAGTGGCCACATCTGCTGTGGCCACTTCAACGGATCTGCATGTCAATGTCGATGGATCTGCATGTCGATTTGACACAAGCTTTATGCTGGTTCCCCTTCCTGAAGCAACTCCACATTACATGGAGAATGGGCAGAGGTGGTCTTGAACCAGGAGCCTTCTGCTCTGGAAACAAGCACACAAACCACTTGGCCGTCACACTGTCTTGCTCCAATCTGAGGGATCCTTCAAAATCAGTACTGAGTGATTGAAATCAGTACTGATTTTGACTGTGGTCCTCTCTAGCCTGTGTTGGGGGTTCTAAACAGAAAAGATCAACATCTAGAATCATTATCAAAAGAAATGAAAACATTCAGTGAACAGGGTTTCATCAGTCACCTTATAGAGTACAATAGATATCATCCCTCAGAAATCCAGGACACAGATTTGGCCTTTGACTATTTCACAAAATCATTTATCACTACCTCACAGTGGTCCTGCCCTGATTTCTGCAGACATTGTGGAATCACATTACATTTCACGTCTCCTAGCTGAAGCCCAGATCTACAGGCTTTCTGTGCCCTCCTGCCATTTACCCTCTAATCTCCCACTTTTGGTGGCCATCCCACCTTTACAGTCTAGGACCTGCTGGATGTTCATCATCGGGTTGGGGTCTTGTCATCCAGCCATGTCATGTTTCCCCTCCTCTCCAGGTCATGGGTTTGTTATTTTTATGCATTTTTTGTTGTTTTACTTCTGAGTTATTTCATGTGTGTATGTCCTCTTGCTTAAACTTCACTTGTGAACTTACAGACACAGTCACTTCAGAATTTGGCAAAATTAAATTATGGTTTGACATCAATAAGTTATCACTAAACTTGAACAAAACTAAATTTATGGTGTTTGGCAGCAGTAGACTGAATAATCAGGTGCAGACAAAGTTACAGGATGTAAACATAGAATGAGTATATATTACAAAAATCCTTGGAGTAATGGTAGATGACAAAATTGGCTGGAAACCGCACATTACATACATGCACGCTAAATTATCTAGAAGTATTGCAGTTATGGCAAAAGCAAAGCATTTCTTGGATAACAAATCACTTCATATTTTGTATTGTTCACTGATTTTAGCTGATCTAACCTACTGTTCAGATGTGTTGGGTAACACTTATAAGACTTCTCTACATTCACTCTTTATACTGTTAAAAAAAAAAGTGAGCCATTTGAATTCACAATGTTGGGTTTGTGATCATACTAGTGCATTATTTTTAATATCTAAAATACTAAAACTCTATGACATTATTGAATTGCAAACAGCACGGTTTATGTTTAAAGTTTATGTGTAAAGAGGATGGTTGCCAGCAGTTTCGCAGAAAAAAAGATCAAGAAGGCTCCAGGACCTGATGGTGTCTCTCATGTCTGACAGCATGTGCTGTCAGACATGAGACAGCACATGTCCTCTACTGGCCTCTACTGGTGGTTGGCTCTCACTGCGGTATTGTATCACTTCCTGTTCCGGAGCACAGCGGTGTTTTTCTGTATCTGTTAGCTGTTTAATCTGCGCAGTTAGATTGATCTAGTTATCTAGATTACGATTTGTTTCCCAGTGTAATCTTTACGTGCCTTAACTAAAGCACTCATTCTGCTGAATCACCTCTAAATTATTTACACATTATTCACTTTGCGTGTTTTTAGGAATCCGCTAGCTTAGCGTAGCTACTAGCTCTTAGCTGATTTAGCATGGCGGCTTCTCCTGTCTCTCCCGCACTTTTCTGCTCTGGGTGTGAAATGTTTAGTTATTCCTCGGCCTCCTTTAGCAGTAATGGTACTTGTAATAAGTGTAGCTTATTCGTAGCTTTGGAGGCCAGGCTGGGCGAATTGGAGACTCGGCTCCGCACCGTGGAAAATTCTACAGCTAGCCAGGCCCCTGTAGTCGGTGCGGACCAAGGTAGCTTAGCCGCCGTTAGTTCCCCCCTGGCAGATCCCGAGCAGCCGGGAAAGCAGGCTGACTGGGTGACTGTGAGGAGGAAGCGTAGTCCTAAACAGAAGCCCCGTGTACACCGCCAACCCGTTCACATTTCTAACCGTTTTTCCCCACTCGACGACACACCCGCCGAGGATCAAACTGGTTATTGGCGACTCTGTTTTGAGAAATGTGAAGTTAGCGACACCAGCAACCATAGTCAATTGTCTTCCGGGGGCCAGAGCAGGCGACATTGAAGGAAATTTGAAACTGCTGGTTAAGGCTAAGCGTAAATTTGGTAAGATTGTAATTCACGTCGGCAGTAATGACACCCGGTTACGCCAATCGGAGGTCACTAAAATTAACATTAAATCGGTGTGTAACTTTGCAAAAACAATGTCGGACTCTGTAGTTTTCTCTGGGCCCCTCCCCAATCAGACCGGGAGTGACATGTTTAGCCGCATGTTCTCCTTGAATTGCTGGCTGTCTGAGTGGTGTCCAAAAAATGAGGTGGGCTTCATAGATAATTGGCAAAGCTTCTGGGGAAAACCTGGTCTTGTTAGGAGAGACGGCATCCATCCCACTTTGGATGGAGCAGCTCTCATTTCTAGAAATCTGGCTAATTTTCTTAAATCCTCCAAACCGTGACTATCCAGGGTTGGGACCAGGAAGCAGAGTTGTAGTCTTACACACCTCTCTGCAGCTTCTCTCCCCCTGCCATCCCCTCATTACCCCATCCCCGTAGAGACGGTGCCTGCTCCCAGACTACCAATAACCAGCAAAAATCTATTTAAGCATAAAAATTCAAAAAGAAAAAATAATATAGCACCTTCTACTGCACCACAGACTAAAACAGTTAAATGTGGTCTATTAAACATTAGGTCTCTCTCTTCTAAGTCCCTGTTGGTAAATGATATAATAATTGATCAACATATTGATTTATTCTGCCTTACAGAAACCTGGTTACAGCAGGATGAATATGTTAGTTTAAATGAGTCAACACCCCCGAGTCACACTAACTGTCAGAATGCTCGTAGCACGGGCCGGGGCGGTGGATTAGCAGCAATCTTCCATTCCAGCTTATTAATTAATCAAAAACCCAGACAGAGCTTTAATTCATTTGAAAGCTTGTCTCTTAGTCTTGTCCATCCAAATTGGAAGTCCCAAAAACCAGTTTTATTTGTTATTATCTATCGTCCACCTGGTCGTTACTGTGAGTTTCTCTGTGAATTTTCAGACCTTTTGTCTGACTTAGTGCTTAGCTCAGATAAGATAATTATAGTGGGCAATTTTAACATCCACACAGATGCTGAGAATGACAGCCTCAACACTGCATTTAATCTATTATTAGACTCTATTGGCTTTGCTCAAAAAGTAAATGAGTCCACCCACCACTTTAATCATATCTTAGATCTTGTTCTGACTTATGGTATGGAAATAGAAGACTTAACAGTATTCCCTGAAAACTCCCTTCTGTCTGATCATTTTTTAATAACATTTACATTTACTCTGATGGACTACCCAGCAGTAGGGAATAAGTTTCATTACACTAGAAGTCTTTCAGAAAGCGCTGTAACTAGGTTTAAGGATATGATTCCTTCTTTATGTTCTCTAATGCCATATAACAACACAGTGCAGAGTAGCTACCTAAACTCTGTAAGGGAGATAGAGTATCTCGTCAATAGTTTTACATCCTCATTGAAGACAACTTTGGATGCTGTAGCTCCTCTGAAAAAGAGAGCTTTAAATCAGAAGTGTCTGACTCCATGGTATAACTCTCAAACTCGTAGCTTAAAGCAGATAACCCGTAAGTTGGAGAGGAAATGGCGTCTCACTAATTTAGAAGATCTTCACTTAGCCTGGAAAAAGAGTCTGTTGCTCTATAAAAAAGCCCTCCGTAAAGCTAGGACATCTTTCTACTCATCACTAATTGAAGAAAATAAGAACAACCCCAGGTTTCTTTTCAGCACTGTAGCCAGGCTGACAAAGAGTCAGAGCTCTATTGAGCTGAGTATTCCATTATCTTTAACTAGTAATGAGTTCATGACTTTCTTTGCTAACAAAATTTTAACTATTAGAGAAAAATTACTCATAACCATCCCAAAGACGTATCGTTATCTTTGGCTGCTTTCAGTGATGCCGGTATTTGGTTAGACTCTTTCTCTCCGATTGTTCTGTCTGAGTTATTTTCATTAGTTACTTCATCCAAACCATCAACATGTTTATTAGACCCCATTCCTACCAGGCTGCTCAAGGAAGCCCTACCATTATTTAATGCTTCGATCTTAAATATGATCAATCTATCTTTGTTAGTTGGCTATGTACCACAGGCTTTTAAGGTGGCAGTAATTAAACCATTACTTAAAAAGCCATCACTTGACCCAGCTATCTTAGCTAATTATAGGCCAATCTCCAACCTTCCTTTTCTCTCAAAAATTCTTGAAAGGGTAGTTGTAAAACAGCTAACTGATCATCTGCAGAGGAATGGTCTATTTGAAGAGTTTCAGTCAGGTTTTAGAATTCATCATAGTACAGAAACAGCATTAGTGAAGGTTACAAATGATCTTCTTATGGCCTCGGACAGTGGACTCATCTCTGTGCTTGTTCTGTTAGACCTCAGTGCTGCTTTTGATACTGTTGACCATAAAATTTTATTACAGAGATTAGAGCATGCCATAGGTATTAAAGGCACTGCGCTGCGGTGGTTTGAATCATATTTGTCTAATAGATTACAATTTGTTCATGTAAATGGGGAATCTTCTTCACAGACTAAAGTTAATTATGGAGTTCCACAAGGTTCTGTGCTAGGACCAATTTTATTCACTTTATATATGCTTCCCTTAGGCAGTATTATTAGACGGTATTGCTTAAATTTTCATTGTTATGCAGATGATACCCAGCTTTATCTATCCATGAAGCCAGAGGACACACACCAATTAGCTAAACTGCAGGATTGTCTTACAGACATAAAGACATGGATGACCTCTAATTTCCTGCTTTTAAACTCAGATAAAACTGAAGTTATTGTTCTTGGCCCCACAAATCTTAGAAACATGGTGTCTAACCAGATCCTTACTCTGGATGGCATTACCCTGACCTCTAGTAATACTGTGAGAAATCTTGGAGTCATTTTTGATCAGGATATGTCATTCAAAGCGCATATTAAACAAATATGTAGGATTGCTTTTTTGCATTTACGCAATATCTCTAAAATCAGAAAGGTCTTGTCTCAGAGTGATGCTGAAAAACTAATTCATGCATTTATTTCCTCTAGGCTGGACTATTGCAATTCATTATTATCAGGTTGTCCTAAAAGTTCCCTAAAAAGCCTTCAGTTAATTCAAAATGCTGCAGCTAGAGTGCTGACGGGGACTAGAAGGAGAGAGCATATCTCACCCATATTGGCCTCTCTTCATTGGCTTCCTGTTAATTCTAGAATAGAATTTAAAATTCTTCTTCTTACTTATAAGGTTTGAATAATCAGGTCCCATCTTATCTTAGGGACCTCGTAGTACCATATCACCCCAATACTTGTAGTTCCTAGGGTTTGTAAGAGTAGAATGGGAGGCAGAGCCTTCAGCTTTCAGGCTCCTCTCCTGTGGAACCAGCTCCCAATTCAGATCAGGGAGACAGACACCCTCTCTACTTTTAAGATTAGGCTTAAAACTTTCCTTTTTGCTAAAGCTTATAGTTAGGGCTGGATCAGGTGACCCTGAACCATCCCTTAGTTATGCTGCTATAGACGTAGACTGCTGGGGGGTTCCCATGATGCACTGTTTCTTTCTCTTTTTGCTCTGTATGCACCACTCTGCATTTAATCATTAGTGATCGATCTCTGCTCCCCTCCACAGCATGTCTTTTTCCTGGTTCTCTCCCTCAGCCCCAACCAGTCCCAGCAGAAGACTGCCCCTCCCTGAGCCTGGTTCTGCTGGAGGTTTCTTCCTGTTAAAAGGGAGTTTTTCCTTCCCACTGTAGCCAAGTGCTTGCTCACAGGGGGTCGTTTTGACCGTTGGGGTTTTACATCATTATTGTATGGCCTTGCCTTACAATATAAAGCGCCTTGGGGCAACTGTTTGTTGTGATTTGGCGCTATATAAAAAAAAATTGATTGATTGATTGATCCCTGCTTCAAACGCTCCATTATTATCCCAGTCCCAAATAAACCCTCCATAACAGGACTAAATGACTACAGGTCCATCACCCTGATATCTGTAGTCATGAAGTCTTTTGAATGGCTGGTGTTTGAGTCACCTGATAGACATCACAGGACATCTGTTGGACCCCCTGCAGTTTGCCTACTGGGCAAACAGGTCAGTTGAGAATGCAGTCAACATGGGACTGCATTACATCCTGGACTCTGCAAGGACGTACGTGGTGATCCTGTTCATGGACTTCAGCTTGGCGTTCATTCCTGACATTCTCCACAAAAAAACTGTCCAACCTCTCTGTGCCGGCTGAGCTCCCACTTCTCAGTGGATCTCCAACTTCCTGGCGGACAGGACACAACAGGTGAGCTTTGGGAGCATCACATCCAGCACAAGAACAATCAGCACTGGAGCCCCTCAAGGGTGTATGCTCTCCCCACTGCACTTCTCCCTCTACTGCACCTCAGGGAATCCCTCTGTTAAACTCCTGAAGTTTGCAGATGACACCATCATTGGACTCGTCCAGGATGGTGATGAGGCTGCATACAAACAGCAGGTGGGACAGTTGATCCTCTGGTGTGGTCAGAACAACCTGGAGCTGATTTTGATATTTTCCAAAATGAATGGTCACTGAGTCCTTTTTACTTTCTTTTGCAGAATTAGATTCCAAAAGTAGTTCTGCAGGAAGAGTGGTACAAAGTTCCATACCATGTCGTCAAGCTAAAACTGATATATCTTCAAAACTTTCTCATTGCAGAGGAAAGTACTGAGGACAAGGCTATTTGCTTATCAGCATTACCTCTGGAATCATGTTGGACATAAATAAGTGGAATGTAACCTTTTGAATGCTACTGACTGTGTTTACTAGAACATGTTCTGAGTAATGACTGCTCATATTTGTTAAAAGTTGTGTTGTTAACTTGTACATGTAGTTTTATACAGTACGGGAGATTTGCAAGTTTTTTTTAAACTTATCTAAGCTGACATATGCTTTAATTGTCTAAAGTTCATGCTTTTATGTGCATGTAATGATGTTTGAGTTATGACATATATTTTGTGAAAAGTTGTGTTAAGCCATAAACTTTATACATTATCAAAGATGTGGCAATTTTTATAATAAAACTAAGGTGGCCCAAGATGTAATTTCCTATAATTGTCATGACTTTATGTTGCTTTGCTTTTTTAAAAAAAAAAGACTACACATGTCCCCATCCACCCCATTTAAAGGTAGAGAAGGTACATAATATCAAACCATGACTGTCCCCATTCACCCCATCTCTGGGGTGAATGGGGACAGTCACATTTTGAAAAAAAAAAAAATATATATATATTATATTGAAAGCCTTCTCCTCAGAAGTCTTATATCGTTTATGGGGAGATCATGCAAATGGTCACAGTAGGAAGTTATCACCAAAACAATCTGAAAACTGTCCCTATTCACCTCACTTCAGGAGAAACCCACCATCATCCCCCCATCCTCAACAACACTGTGCCTACTGTGGACACTTCCTAGTTCCTGAGATCCATCATCTCCCAAGATCTGACCTCCCACATAGACTCCATCAGGAAAAGGCACAGCAGAGCTCAGGAAGTTCAACCTGCCACAGAAACTGCTCATCATCTTCTACATGTCCATCATCCAGTCTGTCCTGTGCATCTCCATCTCCATTTGGTTTCCCTCTGCCTCCAAACATGACAGGCACAGACTTCAACAAACTGTCAGGTTTGCAGAATAAATAAATAAATAAATAATTGGAGCCAGCCTGCCCTCCATCCAGCCTCACTGATGTGGCTCCTGTTGGTCATTTAGGAGTGGGAATTCGTACTCCAAAATGGAGGCCAGTATCTGGCCCAATTCAGGGCCAGTTGTCGGGCTGGGGGGGTGGTCACGTGACTCGTGGTGCCATTTTGGGTTCAAAATAGCATTTGCTGTTAATCTGTCTGCATGTAAGTCCAGCTAATTTTTGATTTATTTGCTGAAAATGATGGGTTGTGTTGTGTGGGCCGCCCGAAGAGGAGGTACTGCTGGCTCACCACCAGAGGGCGCCCTGCCTGTCGTCGGGTTTCAGGCACCAGAGGGCGGAGTCGCCTCACAGGAGCCCGGAGCTGACAGCTGTCAGAAATCAGCCATCATCATCATTCTCCATAAAAGCCTGGAAGAGACACCACTACTCTGCCGAGTTATCAGTTTACCTGTCAGGTAAACCAACTCAGCCGTTTTGTGCAGTACGCACACGGTTTTTGCAGCAGAGCTTTTTGCAGTCATTAACCTTTTTGTACACTTGCAGCTTGTAGCCGAGTTTGTGGAAGTTGTAGGAGTTGGCGTCTCCACTCCTCACCTCAGACTTGATTAAGTGTTACATAAGGCACTGCACGTATTCTGAGTTCCTGTGTTTGGAGGTGGAAGTTTTTCCCTCAGGAAGGAACTGTATTTTTGCTGACTGTTTGCTGGGTGTACACACACCCATCTTTAACCTGTGTCTGTTCCTGCCAGCAGTACCGGATCTGACAGCTGGAAGCAGTGGCCACCTGGGGACTCCGGACTTGGCGGCTCCGAAGTATTGC
This sequence comes from Thalassophryne amazonica, assembly GCF_902500255.1. Classification (NCBI taxonomy): domain Eukaryota; kingdom Metazoa; phylum Chordata; class Actinopteri; order Batrachoidiformes; family Batrachoididae; genus Thalassophryne; species Thalassophryne amazonica. Next base: position 28,932 of record NW_022986321.1, on the reverse strand, counting down.
AGGTCTCTGTTGGTGGTGGAACCTCGTGGGTCCCGGCTCTTCTCTGGATAGGCGTCTCCTACCCTCGGGCCTGCCCACGCGTCACCTTTTGTGTCGATTGATTGACAGACTAAAAGCATATTTGGTGGTTGTGCACATTTGCAGAATAAATTGTTATTTATTCAGACTTCCTATTGGCCGTTCATTTACGCTCCCCTGTCGTGGGTCCGTGTATTTCACTTTCCCAACAGGTTGTTGTGCATTTGGACGCACAAATAGACAAAGCAAGGGCTTCAAAATATACAGATTTCCTTCAGATCCAAACAGAAGATAAAGTTGGGAAAATAAAGTCAGCCATGTGGGATGGAAGCCGACATCATTGTCAAAGCTTTGAGAGGTAAATTTATTGTTCAGTGCCATGTACAGTAAAACTCACCTAAACCGTCATCATATAAAACAGATATTCGCAGTCACTGGACAAAAAAAGTCCCAAAGTTTTTGTAATGATTTCCATGTAATAAACACCGTATATAATGGATTTTGTACAGATTTTAGCACACACTGGATAAAATGTCCCATCCGATCACAATGTATTTCCATTTGCAACCCTGAGCAGTCTGGACATGCAGAGTAACAGAGGTACAAATTAAAGTTCAGCACTCAGACACTCGTCGATTTGAGGAAAGTGGGACCAGAGTCATTTCTGTGATTAAAAGTCCAATCATTTATTTTTTCAAACTGTGTTCAGACTTGGACTTGAAGCCTGATGCGCAACTGTTAAATCAGACACAAAAAACGGTGATTTGACACTTTTCTGCTTTCAATCCTTCGTCTGCCATCATATTATAACAGTTTTTACAGTGCACACACTGATAAACAGTTCAAAAAAGTCTGCAACTTTACAGCAGACTGTCGGTAAAAGAGGAAAATATACAGCTTACCTTTGATTTGGAAGTGATGATTGTAGAAAGAAAAGCTTGTTGAGGGTCACATTAGTCCAGAATAAAACATAATCCAGAGACAAAGAACTTTAAACTGTCACGCACGTCATTGCATGACACGGAGTTACAGTCCAGAGCAAACTGTGCCATGGTACAGTTTAAGTGTGAAATGCGTATTAATATACATGATGTTCCAACAAATTAGATTATCATTTATCTCGGCCCTCTGCCTTTGTACACGGCTTTTTTGAGTTAAGTCGTCCTTTTAAACTGCTGTGTGCATTGATTTATCGCCCAGCAAAATATAACAAGAATTTTATTTCAAAATTTACAGATTTTTTTTTTCATTACCACATTATAGGAGGTATTTAATTACTGTCGTTTATATTGCTGTGAATTTTCTTTACAAGAAGAACTGAAAGTTCAGCTACAATTTTCCTGATGGTACATCTGAGATGCAAGCCTAGATTTGATGTTTTGGTGAAAGAAAACCCTCCTCTGTACCACTTCATCATGAAGCTGTATAACTGGGGATACAAAATTCAAAACATGCACTATGCACAATTTCTCCAATCACAGCCACAGAAGCCTGTAACGTCTGGGTTGTCTTGGTGGCTTTCCTCACTCTTCTCCTTCTTGCACATCACTCAGTTTTTGAGAACTGTCTACTCCACACAGATGGAGCCACATGAGGTGTGCAGCCAGTACATTCTGAGTGTCGGTCCCAAGCCCGGATATATGAGGAGGGTTGCGCCTAACAGGGTGCCGGTGGAAATTGGGCTACTGCTGGGCGAAGAATAGGAGGAGAACGTTTCCACAAACAGTGGGAGAAGAAGAAAACTAGAAGGATGGAAATGAAAGTGGGGACTTTGAATGTTGGTAGTATGACTGGTAAAGGGAGAGAGCTGGCTGATATGATGGAGTGGAGAAAGGTAGACATTGTGTGTGCAAGAGACCAAGTGGAAGGGAAGTAAGAGCAAGAGCATCGGTGGTGGGTACAAGTTGTTGAGTGTATATCATGTAGCAGACAAACAGTTATATGAAGTTTATAGGATTACAGAAAACGTGCAATAATTCTTTAAAAAAAAATTAGGCAGGTGCATAAATTTGGGCACTCCAATAGAAAAAATACATCAATATTTAGTAGGTCCTCCTTTTGCAGAAATAACAGCCTCTAAACCAGGGGTAGGCAACCTGTTCCAGAAAGAGCCATGAGGGTGCAGGTTTTCTTTGCAGCCACTGACTCCACCAGGTGATTTTACTGATTAATATCACTTTGAGCAGATGGAATCAGTTAATCAGTGAAATCACCTGGTGGAGTCAGTGGCTGCAAAGAAAACCTGCACCCTCATGGCTCTTTCTGGAACAGGTTGCCTACCCCTGCTCTAAACGCTTCCTATAGCTTCCAGTGAGAGTCTGGATTCTGGTTGACAGTATTTTGGACCGTTCTTCTTTACAAAACATCTCAGGTTTGTTGGTTTCAGAGCATGGACAGCCATACATACTATCAAATTCTGTAAATCTAAGTAATACCTCAGTAATGGAGCCCACCTCAATAGCAGGGTGTAGTGGCTGGATTAAGGCACGCTGGAATATGTTTAACCTAATGTCTTCCATTCTCTTCTCAAAGTAATCCAGGAAAGATCCACTTAAAATGTGTTTTTCCTGTGCCAGGTTATGCATGTCCAGAGTTTGTCAGGTCACATTCAGGAACATGTGCACCAGAATAGAGCATCCACCACACTACAAACCTGTATTAGGTCCTGGATGGCAACCACCCAGGCAGATATCCAGCTCCACTTCTCGAGAGCAGGCATCCATTGTCAATCCTGATAAGGTATTGGCATAGACAACACCTCTGTCAGTAGTGGTGCAGCATAGCTAATTGTTCATTTTGTGATAAAAACATGCAATTTGGCACACATATTCTAAATTAACTAATGTTTATTTTCAGATATGGAGCCATCCTGGAGCTGACCTCTAAGGAGCCACAGGGGTCAATAAAGAATTACACAGGTGTCAAAATTTAAAAATGCTCCAACCATGTTGTGATGTGAAAAAAGTGAATTTTTTTTTTAGATGTTTGCAAATGTATTAAAAATAAAACTAAGAGATCACATGTACGTACGTATTCACAGCCTTTGCCATGAAGTTCAAAATTAAGCTCAGGTGCATCCTGTTTCCATTGATCATCCTTGAGATGTTTCTACAGGTTAACTGGAGTCCACCTGAGGTAAATTCAGCTGATTGGACATGATTTGGAAAGACACACACCTGTCTACATATACGGTCCCACAGTTGACAGTGTATGTCAGAGCACAAACCAAGCATGAAGTCAAAGGAATTGTCTGACCTCAGACAGGATTGTCTTTGTTGTGTGGGCCGCTGAAGAGGAGGTACTGCTGGCCCACCACCAGAGGGCACCCTGCCTGTCATGTACGCGTCGGACTCCAGCCGGGTGGCTTATGTTATTAATTTGCTTCGAGGAGAGGCACAATCCTGGGCTACGGCGCTCTGGGAGCAGAACTCACGGCTTCTATCAGCATATACTGAGTTTGTGAGGGAGTTCAGACTATTGTTCGATCACCCAAATAGAGGCGAAACCGCTTCGAGTGTGCTGCTGTCTATGAGACAGGAGCGTCGGAGTGCGGCCGAGTATGCAGTCGCCTTTCGCATCGCGGCAGTGAGGGCCGGCTGGAATACTGTTGCACTCCGTGCCGCCTTTGTAAATGGACTTTCTCTGGTCCCTAAGGTGCACCTGGTGGCTAAGGACGAGCGCTGGATTTAGATGGGCTTATCGACCTAGTAGTACGGTTAGACAACCGATTAGTGGAACGTCGACGGGAGCGAGACGAAGGGCGTGTTCAGGCATGAGCCGTCCCTCTTCCGGGTCCGAAAGGGAGCCGTCTTCCCCACGCTCCACAGCCAGAGGGCTCTGTGTGGCAACAGCTCCCCCTGCTGACGTTGTTAGGGAAACGAGCAGGGCCAAAATAAGATCAGATGACAGATTGAGGAAGCTGGCTCGTGGGGAGTGTTTTCTCTGCAGCTCAAAGGAGCACACACAGAAAAACTGCCCCAAACGGTCAAAACAACACTCGCCCTTAGAGACTGGGCTCAGGGTGGGTCACAACACGCACGAAGGGAGTGCAAGTAAATCAGCACGAATCCCAGTCACGATCCTGTGTGAGGATTTAACCCTTCACGCCCCAGTACTTGTGGACACGGGGTCGGAAGGGAATCTGTTGGATAGCAGATGGACAAAGGAAGTAGGGCTCCCTCTAGTGGCCCTTCCTTCATCATTGAAGTTACGGGCGCTGGATGGCACCCTTCTCCCTTTAATCACACACAAGACACAGCCAGTAACTCTGGTTGTGTCTGGGAATCATCGGGAGGAGATTGAGTTCTATGTAACTCCTTCTACCTCCCGCGTTATTGTGTGCTTCCCATGGATGGAAAAACACAATCCCCGGATTGATTGGTCGTCTGGGGTTGTGGCTCAGTGGAGTGAAACCTGCCACCGGGAGTGTTTAGGATCCTCGGTTCCCCCCGGTTTGACTGCTAACGAGGAGGTTAAAGTCCCCCCCAATCTGACGGCGGTGCCTGAGGAGTACCACGATCTTGCTGACGTCTTCAGCAAAGATCTGGCACTCACTCTTCCCCCACACGTCCGTACGATTGTGCCATTGATTTGATCCCGGGCGTTGAATACCCGTCCAGCGGGTTGTACAACCTCTCACGTCCTGAGCGTGAATCAATGGAGACCTACATCTGGGACTCGTTAGCTGCCGGGCTGATCTGGAACTCCACCTCCCCGATGGGTGCTGGTTTCTTTTTTGTGGGCAAGAAAGACAGCGGACTCCGTCCATGCATTGATTACAGAGGGCTGAACAAGATTACGGTTCGCAACCGATACCCGTTGCCCCTGTTGGATTCAGTGTTCACGCCCCTGCATGGAGCCAAAATCTTTACCAAACTTGATTTCAGAAATGCGCACCACCTGGTTCGGATCCGGAAGGGAGACGAATGGAAGACGGCATTTAACACCCCGTTAGGTCACTTTGAGTACCTGGTCATGCCGTTCGGCCTCACTAACACCCCCGCGACGTTCCAAGCTTTGGTTAATGACGTCTTGCGGGACTTCCTGCATCGGTTCATCTTTGTATACCTGGACAATATTCTCATCTTCTCCCCGGATCCTGAGACTCATGTCAGGCATGTACGTCAGGTCCTGCAGCGGTTATTGGAGAACCGGCTGTTTGTGAAGGGTGAGAAGTGTGAGTTCCACCGCACTTCTTTGTCCTTCCTGGGGTTTATAATCTCCTCCAACTCCGTCGCCTCTGATCCGGCCAAGGTTGCGGCGGTGAGCGATTGGCCCCAACCGACAAGCCGTAGGAAGCTGCAACAGTTCCTCGGCTTTGCAAATTTCTACAGGAGGTTCATTAAGGGCTGCAGTCAGGTTGTTGGTCCCCTGACAGCCCTGACCTCCCCAAAAGTCCCATTCACCTGGTCAGATCGGTGCGAAGCCGCATTTAGGGAGTTGAAATGCCGGTTCTCGACTGCGCCAGTTCTGGTGCAGCCCGATCCTAGCTGCCAGTTCATCGTTGAAGTGGATGCCTCTGACTCAGGGATAGGAGCCGTGCTGTCCCAGAGCAGGGAGTCCGATAAGGTCCTCCACCCTTGTGCCTATTTTTCCCGCAGGTTGACCCCGGCAGAACGGAACTATGATGTCGGCAATCGGGAACTCCTAGCGGTGAAAGAGGCTCTTGAGGAGTGGAGACACCTGTTGGAGGGAGCTGCAGTACCTTTCACGGTTTTCACGGACCATCCGAACCTGGAGTACATCCGGACCGCCAAGCGTCTGAACCCCAGGCAAGCCTGCTGGTCACTGTTCTTCGGACGTTTTGACTTCCGGATCACATACCGCCCCGGGACCAAGAACCAAAGATCCGACGCCTTGTCCCGGGTACACGAAGAGGAAGTCAAGACCGAGCTGTCAGTTCCACCGGAACCTATCATCCCCAAGTCCACTATCTTGGCCACCCTCACCTGGGACGTGGAGAAGACCGTCCGGGAGGCCCTGGCACGGAACCCAGATCCAGGGACCCGCCCTAAGAACAGACTCTACGTCCCACCAGAAACCAGAGCTGCAGTCCTGGACTTCTGTCACAGTTCCAAGCTCTCCTGTCACCCAGGGGTGTGAAGAACCATGGCAGTGGTCCGGCAGCGCTTCTGGTGGGCATCTGTGGAGGCCGACGTCCTGGAGTACGTCCAAGCCTGTGCCACCTGTGCCAGGGGCAAGGCTGACCACCAGAACACCCAAGGACTCCTCCAGCCGCTTCCGGTGCCTCATCGCCCCTGGTCACACATCGGCCTGGACTTCGTCACAGGCCTCCCGCCATCCCAGGGCATGATGACCATCCTCACGGTAGTGGACCGATGCTCCAAGGCGGCCCACTTCGTGGCCCTCCCGAAGCTCCCAACGGCCCAGGAGACAGCAGACCTCCTGGTCCACCACATTGTACGTCTGCATGGGATACCAACTGACATTGTCTCGGATCGTGGTCCTCAGTTCTCCTCTCAAGTCTGGAGGAGTTTCTGCAGGGAACTGGGGGCCACTGTGAGCCTCTCGTCCGGGTATCATTCACAGACGAATAGACAGGCAGAGCAGGCGAACCAGGAACTTGAACAGGCCCTCTGCTGCGTGACCTCCACGCACCTGGTGGCCTGGAGTGACCATCTGGCATGGATCAAGTACACTCATAACAGCCAAGTGTCCTCTGCCACCGGTCTCTCCCCATTTGAGGTGTGTTTGGGGTACCAGCCCCCATTGTTCCCAGTGGTGGAAGGAGAGGTCGGTGCCCCCTCAGCCCAGGCCCACCTTCGCAGATGCCGTCAGGTGTGGCGCACCGCCCGCTCTGCCCTGGTGAAGGCCCGGACGAGGGCCAAGGCCCATGCAGACCGCCGGCGTTCCCCGGCCCCTGCATACCAGCCCGGGCAGGAGGTGTGGCTTTCCACCAAGGACATACCACTCCAGGTCGAGTCACAGAAACTAAAGGACTGCTTCATCGGACCGTTTCCAATCCTCAATGTCCTCAGTCCTGCCGCAGTGAAGCTGAAGCTGCCGGCTTCACTGCGGATCCATCCTGTCTTCCACGTCTCACGTATCAAGCCTCACCACACCTCATCCCTCTGCACCCCCGGACCGGCGCCGCCTCTTGCCTGGATCATCGACGGGGAGCCTGCCTGGACTATTCGCAGGCTCCTGGCCATCCGTCGTAAGGGCCGGGGGTTCCAGTATTTGGTGGACTGGGAGGGGTATGGACCTGAAGAAGACTCCTGGGTGAAGAGGAGCTTCATTCTGGATCCGGCCCTCCTGGCCGACTTCTACAACCGGCACCCTGACGAGCCGGGTTGAGGGGGGGTCCTGTTGTGTGGGCCACTGAAGAGGAGGTACTGCTGGCCCACCACCAGAGGGCGCCCTGCCTGAAGATCAGGCTTCAGGCACGAGGGGGCGCAACCACCTCGTAGGAGCAACCGGGAGTGACAGCTGTCACTCACCATCTACACCAGCTGTCACTCATTACCACCATCTCCATAAAAGCCAAGCAGCAACTCCACCTCGCTGCCGAGATATCGTCTTACCTCAGGTAAAACTCTCAGCCATTTTTGGTGCTGAACGCACGTTTTGGTCTCCTGAATATTTCTGCAGGCGTACCTGTTTGACTACTCGCAGCTGGGAGCTGGGTTTGTGGATTGTGGAGGAGTCGACGCTCTTCACTCCTCACACCAAACCTGATAAGTAGTTCATTCAGGCTCTGCACGTATATTGTTCCTATGTCGGAGGTGGAGGTCTTTTTCCCACCCATTAACAGAGAGACTGCTGCTGATTGTTTTATTGGGTGTGTGCACACACACCCACCATTAACTGTTTCTGCCTCCTGCCAGCAGTACCAGATCTGACAGCTGGAGACGGTGGCCACCTGGGGACTCAGGACCTGGCGGCTCCGGTGTGCTTCAGATCCGTTGGCAGTGGAAATCGTGTGGGGCCCGGCTCTTCTCTGGACAGACGTCTTCTATCCTCGAGCCTGCCCACACGACACCTTTGTATATTGACTGAAGTCAAAACCTGTGATTGTGGGTATTTCGTTGTGCACATTCACAACATTAAATTGTTATCTTTTTGGCTCATCCATTGTCTGTTCATTTACGCCCCCTGTTGTGGGTCCGTGTCACTACACTTTCCCAGCAGTCTTGAGGCATACCTCTGGGGAAGGTTACAGAAACATTTGAAGGTCTCAATGAGCATAGTGGCCTCCATCATCTGCAAATGGAAGAAGTTCAGATGGTTTAAACTAAATGATTAGTCAGGGAGGTGACCAAAAACCTCACTGCAAAAAAAAAAAAAAAGGGGGGGGGGGTGTCTAAAAATAAGATAAAAACACTAAATATGAGGGAAATTATCTTGATGCATGGACAGATAATTTAACTTGACAAGATGTCTTGAATTAAAAGTGTTAATCTAGAAATAAGCACAAAAAAATGAATTCCCTCCATTTTGGAATAAGGCTGTATCATGTGGATAAAGTGCAGTACTGTGAATACTTTCCGGATGCAAAGTACTACAGGGAATAATCTTATGTGCATAATGGACATTAGGAGCAGGTGTGTAAACTGATCTTGTTTGTCAGTTTCTTTCATTTCCAAAGCCTCGACTTCATTGCCACTAAGGTCACTTCTGCTTGTATTATTTATTTTTGAGGTTAGTGAAATAATTTACAAGCCAGGGGTTCCGACATCAGCATTTATTTACATTATTCATAACATTCTGTACCTTTTTAGATTTTTCTCATGAATATGGAACAAAAAAGTGCAAATAATACCAAAATGTTTTTTTCTTTGTTTGTTTTACAAGACTGCGTACACTACACTGTTGTGCACGACTAAAGTAAGAATCAAAGTGACAAAACGTCTCAATGGCCTGTGTCTGACCAAAGCTCAGTGAAAGCCTTCGCCGTACATACAGTACATACTTACATACGTACAGAAATGTTAGGGACTCTTATTTTATTTTTTCCTTTTAAATCGACAAGGTGTTTTCCATTACGTAAGGCTAAATGGACCATAATCACATTTATGAGGAAGTAACGGCGTAAGCCTACAAACACAATCATGTTACGGGACAACATGTACAAGAATTATATTTTATGTTACAGCAGGAGGGTCGTTTCTGTCACCGTAGCAAAGCAAAACCAAAACAAACAAATGTGCGGTTCAGTGTCAATGCCCAATACCACTTGTGGTGGTCAGTGCTGTGTTTAGGTGCACCCACCGTGTGATCATGACAGATTGCGGAAACATTTGCATGGCAAAATGTCCCACAGTTTCTCTCACAGTCGTCACGGGCACAGTGAGAATTGTTATGCTCGGTACAGTTACAAACCGAAGGCTTTTGTGTTATGTGTCGGACGCAGCCCGGAGAACCGACCAGCGTTTGAAGGACCCAGTATAAAATAAGCAGAGCACGGTACAAAGGATAACAGAGTTTAATGAACATAACAGTGCTGTGAAAAATATAAAAGTGCACGGTCTGACGTGGTGGATTGCGGTGCGCTCCCAGCAGCGCTAACGGTCCGGAGCCAGAACTGGTTCGGACCCAAGGACCCCGCCGACACCCCCCAGGTGGCCGCGACAAACCGAGTCTGTGAAAGAAGGAATCATTATGTGAGTCCACACTCAACACACAGAGAGAATGCTCAAAGGTGCACAAACAGCAAACACTTCCTGGCTTAATTGCTAATCAGCTTCCCACCCTGCAGGCATGGAACATCCAGTTCACAAACTCACTGCAGCGGAAGCTGATTTAAACGACCAACATACAGCTCAATATAATAAGGTGTGAGGGACACCACATTTACTGACTGTATAAATGTTAGTCACAAAATCTAACGTACCTCAGGAAGTGTGCTGACGAGCGTGAGACCTCACCCTCTCCTCTTTCACAGACCATGCATCAAACCTGGACGTTCTCTGCATCCACTGATGATGAGATGGCTCCCGAGACGACGATCTCACCCGTCTGGTCACAAGGTCGAGTCTCTGGCAAATACACACTGTGTACTCCAGTCTTAAATGCCACCATGTTCCAATCCATGTAGATGCACCACAGCTGTGAGTCCTGATGAGCCGCAGGTGATCAGCCTCAGGTGATCAGGGTGAGGTCCTGATAAACTCAGCTACACAGCCACTCAGTCCCAAATGCAAGCCACCTGGAAGGAAAAACAAAAGACAGAAACAAAAAGGCAGCCAGGCCCCCCAGCCATACAACACTTTTGTACACAACAAGGCTCAGAGAAGATACAGTATTCCAACATGTAAATAAATCCACTGCTTTACATAAATAGTACCAACGAGGGAATGCGTGTAACATGTCCGTAAGAATCAACAGGGTCATGGAGTTCGTCTTTTCCACTGTTAGCCCTTAAAACATGATTCAGACACTTTCCTTCCTTTGATTGAACACCGTCATAGAGTTGTACCTCTAATATACAAGTATTTCACCTTTCAGTTTTGTTGAACGGATAATTATTAACAACCATGTAGCCGTAGTTGGCTACAAAAACAAAAAGCGTTTGGCTAATGCGATGGCCAGCCGTGGTTGTGATTGGCTGCTGAAGACTCTGACTGTGATGCGTTCAAGGTTGACAGCAAACATATGCATGACATTTGTGTCGTCTTCAGAATTAAACATTTATTTTTTTTACTTTTGTACACAGTAATCTGCATGCTTTCAATAACTGCTTAATTGTGCGATCGTATTTGAATACTTGAATATGAAGTGTAATTTAATATATTACCAGCTACTTTCACCTTAGAAGGTCATTGAGGTAGGGGTAGACATTAACGCTGGTCCCCTGGTCCAACAGTCTTTTTTTTTTTAATAAAGGAGTTAGCTACATGTGACCTTGGACAAGACAATTCATCTGCATTGTCCCAGTCTGCCCAACTGTAAATGGGTACTGGCCTTGGCTGAGGAAGTAAGCTTCAATGGACTGGTGTCTCATCTAGGCGGAGTTGTAGTCTCTCATCCACTTCAGACAATGAAATAAGGGCTGATATAGGACTTAGTTCTCTTTACTTTGTCCTTGTTTAAGTCTTATCCAGATCAGGTCACTAAACTTCAAATTTTCCTTACATAAGTTTAAAAATGCAGCCCTAGTCTACATGTCTTGAATGCTCTTTGACAGAATGGGTGCCATGTTGTCAATCTTTGAGTGTGCACCGGTTTAATACATCCTGGTCATCAGGAGGAGACTCACAAAGGGCACTTCCTCAGAAAATCACTTTGTTAACAAGGATAACGAGATAGATATTGGAATGTCAGTACAAATGTGGCTGGGCAGCACTTATCTTACAGGTTTGTGAGCATGCACTGACACTGTGCATCACTGCATCCACCACGCCATGGAACTGCCTTGGGTACTGGATGGACCAAGGATCTTACAAAAATAAAAAAGCACTTCATACAAAGACATCCAGTTGTCACCTTACGTCACCGTTTAGGATCACAGTCACGCACCCGTACAGTCAGACAGACAGCACAGGACCCAAAACACTTGGCTAGTTCTCTCTATGGATACATTGACCTATAAAACTATAACGTGAAGATTTTGATTCCCATCTGTGGCCTTTCTGTATGGAATTTGCATGTTCTCCTCATGTTTGAGTGGGTTTCCCCCAGGTGCTCCGGCTTCCTCCCACATCCAAAGACATGCAGGTTAGGTGATCTGAAAACATTGAAGTGTCCATAAGTGTGGATGTGAATGTGTTTGTCTATATGTGGCCCTGCGGCAGACTGGCATCCTGTCCAGGGTGAACCCCACCTTACATCCTGTGATTGCTGGGATAGGATATGTGTATGAGCACTGTGCAGGTTCTCAGTCATCCAGGTGAAGATCAGAAGCTTCCTGAAGTTCAGTCAAGACAAGTGGACTTCTCGTTTAGCTTCTTGTTTCAAGCGCCAAAATGTTTCCGAGGTAAACAAGAAGTCCAACTGCCTTGACTAAACTTCAGGAATATGAAGAGCAGCAAAGATGTTGCTGGACTGATGAATCCATTTTTTTTTTTTTTTTTTTTTACTGCACCCCATAATTCAAACAGGTGCTTCAGTCAGTGTAGTTCAGTGCTTCCTGGCATATTCATGGTAATCAATTCTAAAGGTTTGTAAACCAGATGGCTGTTAGAATCTTCAGCTACATTTACTAATCGTGATCCCTCCCACTCCCCGGCAAAAAATAAAATAAAATAAAATAAATAAATAAATAAATAAATAAATAAAGGGTCCTTTGTGAGTCTGTCATCATCAGGCGAAGGCTTTGGGTGTTTTTGTGACTGGAGATGCTAGAGCTTTAGAATTCGTTACACGCGTGCATCGTGCTTGTGTCAGTGCACATCTAAAACTGAGCATTTGTGAATTTGGTACTTTTAACAAAATCTCTGAAAAATCACAAGAGCAAGTTTACTGTGATCTGAACTATGAACAGGTAACATAAGTTACACAAACGCTCATTTGAAAAGTCAAATTGTGCTTATTTTGTGGCTCTGTTCTCTTTGGTTACATGAGGGAAGAATGGGAAGATTTTCCACACACACTTCCAAGAGAGGCCAGGAAATTTTTAAAGTAATGGACCAAATCTTTAATGTCTACCCCTGAGGAGGACTTGTTTCACAGTCGGAGAGTAAACGGTCAGATTAGGAGTTCGGGAGGATGGGTTGATGCTGTCAGAGTCTGGTGGGCAGTGTAACATCTCAGGTGGCTGCTGCTCAGGCTGTTATTTGATGATCTGAGGACAGTCGCTCCAGGCTTTGGCCTTCCGCTTGGCCAGGGCCAGCCAGGCCGGCTCAGTGGACACCTGCGAAGAGTCACTGGAGGGGAAACGTTTTGACACCTCTTTGACAGCAGGTGGTGATGGCGTAGAGTCAGAAATTTCAACTGAAATGCCAAAAGAGGGGACAAAACGTTAAGGCGTTCTAATCCTGCTTTAAGACACGCAATTACCAAATCCTCAACAAAGGGGTTCTTACCAGTAACAGAGCTGGGTAGGGTGCTGGCTTTTTTCAGGTGTTCCCGGCGTTCAAACCGTCCCAGCAGGCTATCGGGTCTTTTTGGCTCCTCTGGTGTCTGAGGTTTCTCCACAGTCGTGCTCCCACTCCCTTTGCTATCTGTGGGGCTATTTAACATAACCTGCAAAGGAGATCAGTAACTGATTGATAGGAAGTCGGTTGGTAACCTGTGCATCTGAGATAAGAGTTGAGTAACTGTGCACACAGATCAGTCAGTGCACATACACTTTCTTTCTCTTTTGCTTGTTTTTCAGCCAATTTGGCCTCTCTTTGACTACGGCGCTCCTCTCGGTTCTGCTGCTGCTCCCTGTAGCCTTTCTGCTTCTGCAGTGCCAGCGTGATCCACAAAGGCCCCGCCTCCTTATCTTGGACCTTGGCACTGTCTAGCGAGTGCCTGCTCTGAAGGGGCGGTTTTTCTGGAATGGAGAAGAATACCCACAAAATAGAACCGCAGTCCTTTTCCATTATTCCTAGCTGGGATATCCAGGTTACCCACTTTAAACACTGTAATTTACAAAATAAACACTTCAGACCACATTATAATGGATACAATCCACCCAAGTCATTGTATTTTCTTTGGAGGTTCATAATCGCTTCATTATTACACCTGATTCTTTGTTATAGATACTGAGAGTTGTCACTGTATTCCTTTGTTCTGTTTTGCTCTAATAAAGTCCTAAAAAATGCTTTGGACCTCGCGGGACACTCAGTTAAGAGCACCGAGGTCCAACTACGAGCTTTTTAAATGCAGCAACTTTAAGATACACTACTGGATCTGGAATTGCTGCAAAATACAGACAAACAGAGAGAAACTACTTGGATTTAAGTGGCGCTGCTCACAGGTGTCGGCTGTGTTTGGGTCAGATGACCTCTCACCTCTCCCACAATGCAATGCGTCACCTGAGAGTGTGAGATGGCTTATTCTGAAAAGACAGATTTATTTTGTCTTCAGTCCTTCTGTCTGTGGTGCTGTCATCGCCCCCTCCTGGTACATCTGTTGAACTGCAGGTATCCTGTTCATGTCATCACATGATGTTAATTTCAGTTACATTTGAAAATACTAATGGAGTCTTTATACAGCAAGTTCCATTTATGCAGAGCATGAATGTGTTATCATTCATATTCTCTGAAAAATGCCACCCCCCAAAAAAATCTGCCAGGGTATGTAAAATTTTTGTGCACAACTGTATGTACATCTGGATGCTGAAACCAGGATTCAGCATTAGATTGTAATGAATTTTCAGTGAAGATTGTGACCCACTTCAGATTAACTTTACACTCAGTTGTGTTTATGACCAATTTCTAAGTTTGATGGGTTGAAGAAGGTCAGCAAACACAGTACGGTCCTGGACCCACAAGGTACTTTAACAGATGACACACTGAAACTTTGTAGTACAATATTTCCCCAATAACCCAGCTTTTTAGTACATTTGAAGCAACATTAACTTTTTTAACACAAGTTTACAGTTCACTCCTGTAACATAGATCAGAACTTTTTTCAGCAGTTCACTCAAAAAATAAGAAAGTGTCACTGTGTCTTCTTGGGAGAACTCCCACTTTCATTCCTCACTCTAAAATTTAGAGTATCTGATTGGCTCCTCTTGCACTGTGAACATGGACAATAATCAGCTCACTTGTGTGCTGTGAAAAGCAAACTGTCAGATTTTCACATCACTGTTAAGGAGCATCCAAGCAGAGAGAATGTGGACGCTGGAAGTCTTTTTCTGAACACCTGCTGACTTTCTTCTCGATCAGTCCACAGTACAGTCTGTGGAGGTGCACAGACTGTTTTTCCTGGTTCTCTCCCTCAGCCCCAACCAGTCCCAGCAGAAGACTGCCCCTCCCTGAGCCTGGTTCTGCTGGAGGTTTCTTCCTGTTAAAAGGGAGTTTTTCCTTCCCACTGTCGCCAAGTGCTTGCTCACAGGGGGTCGTTTTGACCGTTGGGGTTTTTCCGTAATTATTGTATGGCTTTGCCTTACAATATAAAGCGCCTTGGGGCAACTGTTTGTTGTGATTGGCGCTATATAAATAAAACTGATTTGATTTGATTTGATTTGACCCAATATGCAGTGACTAAATCAGAACATCAGCTCGTCCCTCCTGAAGAGATCCGTCTGGTCCAAACAGAGGATCATTGTGTTGTGACTGAATGTTTGGTGTCTGGTGACAAACCCTGACGCCACCAGCTGACATCATTCCGTGTAGAAACCACACAACTGTTATGTGATTGAGGAAGACTTACACTGGATGATGATGGTGTTCTGCATCACAACACAGCCGTGAGAACTCAACTTGCATTTTGCACCTCCAGTTATACATCATGATGAAGCAATTTTGAGGATTTTCTTAAAAAAGAAAAAAAGCTTGAAAGTTGAACTACACTGTGGCAGAAGGCACATTGGAACTGTGAGCCCACATTTGATCTGTTTTGTTGAAAGAAAATCCTTCTCTGCTCCTCTCCACTATGGAGCTGAGGCAAAAAATACAAACTTGCACTGTGCACAGTTTTTCCAGTTGCAGCAACAGAAGCCCAGAACTTCTTCAGGATTGTCTGGGTGTCTTGGTGGCTTTCCTCACTCATCTCCTTCCTGCACAGTCACTTAGTTTTTGTAAACTACCTACTTAACACAGAATTACCACACAGTACCACACTGTATTTCTTAATGACTGATGGAAATGAAGTTCAAGACACATTCAGTGACTTAGAAAGGTTTTTGTATCCATCCCCACTTGTCTGAAGAAAAGTGGCTGTCAAATAAAGATTTATTTTTTGTGATTATTTATGCAATCCATCATTTTGGCTTTGATATTTTAATTTCATTTATGTCATGTTGTAGAGATGAGTTTTCACTGACTTTAAATGACATTCTTTCAGAATTTTTTACAGACAGAAGCCTGATTATTATTTGTTTTAAACTGATGTCATTCTAACATTCCACACATGTAACCAGGAATTCTGTTAAATTGTAGACCTCTGTGTGTGTGTCAGCATGGCACCTGGCACTGTTGTGTGTTGGGGGTTTTGGCTGGACATTTTGGTGTTGTTTTCTTTTCTTTGCTCTCCAGGTGGTATGCAAACTGTTTTTTTGTCTGTGGAGATGGTGCTGGCAGAAGAGTCCTTCACCCTCATCAGCATTATTAGCTGAAGCAGATAATGAGATGGCGTTCTGCATTTAAGCCATGAGTGGTTCAAGCAGAATTGCCGGGAACTCGACCTTGTGACGTTTGTTTGTGAGACGCTGAGGACCGCGCCTGGGTTTGACACATCGTGCCTGTGAAGGAGGACGGGTGAGGGACACATGCTGTCAGCACACATCAGAGGTGATGATTGTGTGAATAAGTGTTAACACTAATTTGGTATTTTGTTACGCAGTATATTTGAACATTGATGAGAATTGTGTAGCTCGCTTCTCACTGCCGTGGCCTACGGACTGATGATCCTCCACCTGTTGTGAGAAGCTGCTCATTTACATAAAGCTTAAATTCAGACCTGAATGTGTTGCTGATAGTGTGTGCCTTTGAAGGATATTTGTTGTAGCTGTTGACTTACCTCACCTTTGCATCCTTCACAGAGTCAGTTTGTCGTGTCCACCTGGGGGGTGTTCGGCGGTGAGTCTGGGTCCAGAAGCGTCGGGCTTCGATCCATTTGGGCGCTGGAGAGCACGCCGTCCTTCACCTCGCCAGATAACCGCACATTTATGTTGTACACAGTTATTGCACAGAAGGAAAATAAATTTGTTTTGTTTTTGGAACCACTTTCTGGTTATTTTAGCGTTGGGTTCAGTCAGACGCTGGTCCACTCCTCAACTCGCGTCTGCACATAACACAAACTCTGCATACTGTGTTTGTGACGGTGTCTGTTGAAGCCTAAATCTATGTTCTTTAAGCCCTGGTCAAAGGTCACTGACATTTTGTTAAAAAAAAAAAAAAATCCACTTAGCTGCAGATGTATTTGAATCAGATGAAAAAACACACACATAGTTATTTCTTAAAATTTATTTGAAAACAGTGAAACACACCAAGTTATAAAAGTGCTTTTCTTATATGTACATTTTATTCATATATTATTTATATAAAAACAGTAATAAAAATAGATTATTTTTTGGATGGTTTATGTTGTCAGGGAGGTGTGGCGTTTAAAATATCCCGTGCCGCTGACGTAACTGTCCACGAGCTGTGAGGAGACAGAAGGACAACAAAGAGAAAGGTGTCAGTGCATTTCTATAACGAAGCTGAAACACTGATCAGACACATGAAGCTTCATGTGAACAATCAGGTGCAGTAAAAAGCGCTGACAGGCCCTGGTTCCACCACACCACATCTGTCACATCTGATCCTTTTTTTATTATTATTTTTACAGTGTACAGTGAATTTTTGTGAGTATTTTGTGTTTTTATGAGCCAGTTGAAGAAGAATTTCTGTGACCTTTTTGGGACACACAGTAAAGTTTATTCTATTGTATCTGCTCAGGCTGCCTGAAGTGACTCAGTGTGCACATCGCTGACAAACTGGAATCACTGTCAGTGTGACTGAGCAGCTCGCTTCAGCAAACTCCTGCATCTTATTCATGATCATTTATTCAAGATAAATTAAGATCATTCATGTTTGTCAAACTGCAAACATCAGATGTTGATGTTTGACTCAAACACATGGATGTATATTTTCAGATGAATTCACACAAATTCAAAGGATATTTTTACTAAACAGCATTTTTAAAGCTTGACAATGTTCACTTTTTGTTTTCACATCATGTGAAATAAAAACATCCCAAATGAGATCTAATCGGACTAAAAACACGTGTTGTCACACGTACAGAACAGATGTGGCCGTGGGAAACCCAAAGTCTGATTTCAGATTCAGAATCACATTATTGTGTAAATGCAGCCTGTGGATACATCGAGCACTCACCTTTCGCACGCACACGTTGACCACCAAGTCAACGGGAGGGACTGATGTGTTACAGGCTGGACACTTGTGTTGTTCTGAATCCAGGAGAATGTCACTGATACCTGCAAAAGGAGGAAAAAGAAAAAGAAAAAGTTCCAGCTGAAGTCTGAAGTGTGACGACTCACGAGTATGCTGAGGATCAAAGAGTGTCTGCAGTGGGAAATAATCAGGGGTGAAAGAACTTCGCACACTGCTAAAGACAGCATTTTCAGATCACTTTAACCCAAGTTTAAGTCAGCAAATTATCTATTTCTACTTAATCTAATGTCTGACACTAAGCAAGATGAAGGCTGCCTGGCAACAGCTCACACGCTGCATCCGCCATCTAGTGGATTAAATAGAAATCGATGGTTGGAATCAAGACACAAAACCTCAAGTCCAATACACAAATAAAGGGGTAAAAACAAAAATCACTCAGAGACGGAGGTTCATATAAAAAAAAAACAGGCAACGTGCACGTGGTATATTATGAAAGTAACTTCAGCAAAGAAAACTTTCTTTGTGTTGTTCACTGGAATAACAGCAAAGAGAGCGAAGGAAATCAACTTTTATGAGACACAGATCGAGGCGCTCATTTGTGGTTCACTGTGAACGTGTGTGTGTGTGTGTGTGTGTGTGTGTGTGTGTGTGTGTACTGTTGCACACACTCACATTGGTCACAGAAGCTGTTTCCACAGCACGGAGCGATCACGGCCTCTCGAAGCAGCTCCTGACAGATGGGACAACAGACAACCTCAGGTATCGGCTCCTCGTTCTTTGTGGTGGTGGGTGGGTCCTGTGGAAGGAACGGGGGCCTCTCCTTCTTCTTACATCTGTACGCCTCACTGCAGAGACAGACACACACACACACACACACGTTTTATTCCACACTCATCATCAGATCCACTTTCACAGCATCAGATGATGGTTTGACTGAATGTGACGACGAGCGAACACGTGACATTTGATGTGACGACCTCGCCGATTTCTGTCTGTGTGTTTGTGCAGAATCAGAGCAGAACTACTGACTGCTGACAAACATTTGGGCCAAAGATTGTCTCTGATCTCCAGAAAGCAGATAAAGGAGCACCTTGAAGACATTCTGCTGCTGCTTTAGAGTTTAAATCTGTCTGTCGTCAGTGAGAACAGATTCAATCTACTCCAACCAGTTCAAATCAAACAAAAATTAACAAATGTTCACATGAAAGAACATTTAACTGTTTGAAATTGTTTCTGAATAAATAATTAATCAATTAACAAAACAGTCAGTGATTGTTTTGATGCTGTTTGACAAATTCTTTCAGCTCCAGGAAGTTTTCAATCAAACAGAAGAAACAGTGATTTGCACACACAAACACACATCCTGACTCTTTTGTTGTCACTCACGCATCTATGGTGGAAATCACAAATTCCCCCGTGGCGGTCACCATGGCTCCTTCCACACTAGGATCATCCACCTCCATCATGAAGGAACGAGGGATACCTGAGCTCCTCTTCATCCTCTTCAGCGGCCGAAAACTTTCATCCTGCTCCAAGAGAACACAAACAGGGCGTGGCTTCAATGCTCAGCATGAACGTGTGAAACATCAATCCAGAGTGTGTCTATTGGATGAATCGCTGAACAGCAGCACTTTGGAGCCACTTATCAGAATGACCACAGGATGAGAATTACTGTGGAATATTGTAAATTTCAGATTTTTCTCTGATAAACAAGTTGCACACTTCGTGGAGCTGAGGATGAATTTGTGTGACGGGTACTGACTGTGTTCTTACCTGATGGGTGGGACAGTCCCTGATGTGGTGACCAGCTTGTCCACAGCGATAACACACGTAATTGTCTGGCAGGCGACGATCATCCAACTGGTAACTATGGAGGTGAAGAAAAGAGCAAAGGTCAAAGGTGAATTGTGTTAATTTCATCAGATGAGACAAAATACGAGGTCTGTCCGTAAAGTATAGGTCCTTTTTATTTTTTTCAAAAACTATATGGATTTCATTCATATGTTTTTACGTCAGACATGCTTGAACCCTCGTGCGCATGCGTGAGTTTTTCCACGACTGTCGGTGACGTCATTCGCCTGTGAGCACTCCTTGTGGGAGGAGTCGTCCAGCCCCTCGTCGGAATTCCTTTGTCTGAGAAGTTGCTGAGAGACTGGCGCGTTGTTTGATCAAAATTTTTTCTAAACCTGTGAGACACATCGAAGTGGACACGGTTCGAAAAATTAAGCTGGTTTTCAGTGAAAATTTTAACAGCTGATGAGAGATTTTGAGGTGATTCTGTCGCTTTAAGGACTTTTCACGGTGCGAGACATCGCGCAGCGCTCTCAGGCAGCGTCATCAGCCTGTTTCAAGCTTAAAACCTCCACATTTCAGGCTCTGTTGATCCAGGACGTCGTGAGAGAACAGAGAAGTTTCAGAAGAAGTCGGTTTCAGCATTTTATCCGGATATTCCACTGTTAAAGGAGATTTTTTTAATGAAAGACGTGCGGGCGGATTGCAGCGTCGCTCGCAGCCGCCGCGACGCTCCGTCACAGGAAAAACACCTCTGCTGGAAGCCTTAAGGACAAGTTGGAACATCTCCAGCTGATAAACAATTTCTCATATACTCACTCCACTGAAAGCCATCAAAAGCCAACTGGATTTTAACAAATGGTTATCAACACGGAGGTGTTTTTCCTGTGCCGCCGCGCCGCGTCGGCTGCGTCCCGATGCGCGGACCCGTCCCCACGTCTTTCATTAAAAAATCTCCTTTAACAGTGGAATATCCGGATAAAATGCTGAAACCGACTTCTTCTGAAACTTCTCTGTTCTCTCACGACGTCCTGGATCAATAGAGCCTGAAATGTGGAGGTTTTAAGCTTGAAACAGGCTGATGACGCTGCCTGAGAGCGCTGCGCGACGTCTCGCACCGTGGGAAGTCCTTAAAGCGACAGAATCACCTCAAAATCTCTCATCAGCTGTTAAAATTTTCACTGAAAACCAGCTTAATTTTTCGAACCGTGTCCACTTCGATGTGTCTCACAGGTTTAGAAAAAATTTTGATCAAACAACGCGCCAGTCTCTCAGCAACTTCTCAGACAAAGGAATTCCGACGAGGGGCTGGACGACTCCTCCCACAAGGAGTGCTCACAGGCGAATAACGTCACCGACAGGCGTGGAAAAACTCACGCATGCGCACGAGGGTTCAAGCATGTCTGACGTAAAAACATATGAATGAAATCCATATAGTTTTGAAAAAAATAAAAAGGACCTATACTTTACGGACAGCCCTCGTATCTTTGTCAACAACCATTTTTTTTTCATGACAAAGACGAGACGAGGATGAAATGAAATCAGTGTTCAAAAACACAAAGACAAAGTTAATATGTGTTATTGTTAGAAAAAAAATTAGAAAAAGAATAAACATGCTGCAGAGTAAATCCATCCATCACCAATCACAAACATTTATGAAGAAAGGGTTTAGATTTACACTCTGTCTCACAGTGTTAAAGTGTCTGATCAGCTCTCAGGCTCAGATTAAAGTTATTGTGTATTAGTTTACATTTACACTCTGTCTCAGTGTTAAAGTGTCTGATCAGCTCTCTGAGCCTCAGATTAAAGTTACTGTGTGTTAGTTTACATTCACACTCTGTCTCAGTGTTAAAGTGTCGCATCAGCTCTCTGAGGCTCAGATTAAAGTTACTGTGTGTTAGTTTACATTTACACTCTGTCTCACAGTGTTAAAGTGTCTGATCAGCTCTCTGAGGCTCAGATTAAAGTTACTGTGTGTTAGTTTACATTTACACTCTGTCTCACAGTGTTAAAGTGTCTGATCAGCTCTCTGAGGCTCAGATTAAAGTTACTGTGTGTTAGTTTACATTTACACTCTGTCTCACAGTGTTAAAGTGTTTGATCAGCTCTCTGAGGCTCAGATTAAAGTTACTGTGTGTTAGTTTACATTTACACTCTGTCTCACAGTGTTAAAGTGTCTGATCAACTCACTGAGGCTCAGATTAAAGATACTGTGTGTAGATTTTTGAGCACAGCAGCAGACACTACATCCATCATATAGGAATTTGTTTTTAACATTATTTATGACTAATATGGAAAATGGACTGCATTTATACTCAACAAAAATATAAACGCAACACTTTTGGTTTTGCTCCCATTTTGTATGAGATGAACTCAAAGATCTAAAACTTTTTCCACATACACAATATCACCATTTCCCTCAAATATTGTTCACAAACCAGTCTAAATCTGTGATAGTGAGCACTTCTCCTTTGCTGAGATAATCCATCCCACCTCACAGGTGTGCCATATCAAGATGCTGATTAGCCACCATGATTAGTGCACAGGTGTGCCTTAGACTGCCCACAATAAAAGGCCACTCTGAAAGGTGCAGTTTTGTTTTACTGGGGGGGATACCAGTCAGTATCTGGTGTGACCACCATTTGCCTCATGCAGTGCAACACATCTCCTTCGCATAGAGTTGATCAGGTTGTCAATTGTGGCCTGTGGAATGTTGGTCCACTCCTCTTCAATGGCTGTGCGAAGTTGCTGGATATTGGCAGGAACTGGTACACGCTGTCGTATACGCCAGTCCAGAGCATCCCAAATGGGTGACATGTCTGGTGAGTATGCCGGCCATGCAAGAACTGGGACATTTTCAGCTGCCAAATTCTCTGAAACGCCTTTGGAGACGGCTTATGGTAGAGAAATGAACATTCAATACACGAGCAACAGCTCTGGTTGACATTCCTGCTGTCAGCATGCCAATTGCACGCTCCCTCAAATCTTGCGACATCTGTGGCATTGTGCTGTGTGATAAAACTGCACCTTTCAGAGTGGCCTTTTATTGTGGGCAGTCTAAGGCACACCTGTGCACTAATCATGGTGTCTAATCAGCATCTTAATATGGCACACCTGTGAGGTGGGATGGATTATCTCAGCAAAGGAGAAGTGCTCACTATCACAGATTTAGACTGGTTTGTGAACAATATTTGAGGGAAATGGTGATATTGTGTATGTGGAAAAAGTTTTAGATCTTTGAGTTCATCTCATACAAAATGGGAGCAAAACCAAAAGTGTTGCATTTATATTTTTGTTGAGTGTATATAGCGCGTTTCCATCTGCATCAGAAGCTCAAAGCACTTTTACAATGATGCCTCACATTCACCCATACGCACTCACACACCAATGTCAGCGTGCTGCCATGCAAGGGGGGTCACGATGCACCGGGAGCAACGAGCGATTAAGAACCTTACCCAAGGGCCCTTAATGATTTTCTGGTCTGGGTGGGTTTTGAACCACGGATCCTCTGGTCTGAAGCCCAACGCTTAACTGGAAGACCATCACCTCCCAAATGACATATAACAATATATACTGTATGTTGATATGTAACAAATTGCATTAAATGTAAAAAAATAATGATGAAATATGAAGTGTGCATCATATCTGTATTATAATACCCAAGTTTCATCTGTGTGCGTGCACGTGTACGACTTTGATCACAGCAAAACCGCAGAAAGCTGACATTTGCCGTTTGGTATGCTTATGTATTTGGGTCAAGGATGGATGCTGGTCTAATTGTATCTGACGGGAACCTTATGGATTTAAAATATCAGGGAAAAAAAAACACAAACCTTCAGCAATTCAACAAGTGTATTTTGTCAGGTCACGACAACATTCAGTATTTCAGATGTGTGAAACACTGTGTTAACTGAAATGATAATCAGAAATAATGTAACAATGTGTGTTTTATCAAAAAGACTAAAATGACTCAACTGAAATGAGACTAAAATACATTCAGTTCTCTAACAGAATAAAAATATTGTGCATCACTAAATATGACTAAAACTAAGAAGAACAAAAGATTAAATTCAAAACAGGTGACGAAATTAACATTGAAGGTGACAAAGTTTAGTCCACTAGCGTGGTGCTGAGATGAAAGAATGAATATACAGGATGTGTGAAAGTGAAAAAGCAGGGACAGAGTTCCAACACACAGCTGTGGATGAAGGACGAGACATGACATTTTGACAGAAGTGACTCACTGTGGGAACCGTAGCAGGAATACGACACAACGGCTTTGATTTTTTCCTCCTCCATCATGTCGTCAGTCAGTTCTGAAAAAGACACATGAATGTTCACATTCATAACAAACAAATATTCAACTTCTAATTCAAACAAATATGCAGTGGTGCAGGAAAAAAGGTGCGGTGGGACTGGGTTTGGTTCCGTACTGGTTCAAAGGGGTCCGAGCGGTTCCAGGATTTTTCAGCTTCGCTGTTTGCACTGAAACACACAAAACAAAGAAATAATTTATGACCGGGAGGCTTCATGGTTATTTAACACTGAAATACACAAATAGGAAATCTTTCCATGTTTTAAGAGTCGACACTGAATATGCAACAAAAGAAACCAACACCAGAAAATCCAAATATTAAACATGCTAAAGTCTGCTCAGAGTTCACCAAACTGTTCAATATCCTCATCATATTGATTCTGAACACATTTATAAGAACTGACATTGCTTCAATGTCCAGTCACAAGTCCTCATCATCCAGTCAATAAATCATTCATTCATTCATTCATCTTCAACCACTTTTCCGGGTTCGGGTCACGGGGGCAACAGCTCCAGTGGGGGACCCCGACTTCCCTTTCCCGTGCCAGTTAGCTTAACTACAGGCTGCTTACTTTTATCTACATCCAACAAAGTTTAATGGTTAAAAAGGAAACAACAGCAAATAAATAAAACATCAGTTACGTGTTGCGGCGCTTCCTGTCTGAGAAGGCGTGGCCTTTGACAGAGTGTCTGAAAGTCATTGTGGAACTTGAAAAGATCAGGCTGTTGTTTGTGGAGGCTGAAAAGACAAAAAAGAGAAAGTGTTTCAATACATTCAGGATGATATTAATCAGTGGATCAGTTCGATGTAAAACATGAACATTATTGTAATTATAACATTAGGAGCTCCCCAGCTATCATCAACATAAAAGTTAATTCTGTGAAAAGATTTCCACAAACACTGACTTAACAGCAACTTCATTAGTTACACAGGTATTTATTATATTTATAAAATTTTAAAATTATTGTAATCAGTTTACAAGCATTGTGATTAATTAATCTAAATGAATCGCATGTATGGTTTTTTTGTAAATGTCACTCTTCAAATTGCAAGGTGCAAACAGCGTGCAAATATCAGAAATTCAAAAAAACAGTGAACAAAAAATGTTAGTATTTCTTTATTATTAAAGTAATTACAGAAATGATTTAATGTATCAAATAAATTGTTGCAATTTCTAAACTTTGCAAAAATGGTGCTTCACGAACACACTGAGTGTGACTTATTTGTGGCACTACAAAGAATATTTTCAAAATGTTTATCACTTTAATTAAAGTGGTGTTGTGTCTGTGATAAGACACTTTCATGCTGCTGAATAGTTTTTATCTTTTAAATATAGCTGTAATCCTGGGCCTTTGAGAAAGTAAAGTGTCTTACATAGAAATATACAAATTGTTCATAACAATTTTGTTTCTGTTTATTGGTTTCCAGAGCTTCCAGAATTTGTCCCATTTCTGACAGTGAATTTCTCCAGTGGTAGAATTGTCTGCGACATCTGTCACAATATGATTAAAATCTTGCCAGATGACTTTATTTACAGATCAAAGCAACAGAGATTGGGTTTACATCATAAAATAAACAGATTGCTTTCTGAGAATCTCTTGAATCACAGAATTAATGTATATTTGGAAGCTCTGGATCAAATGTGTATTTTACCACAGCTGCCTGGCAACATTGTCCAAATGTAAAAAAAAAAGAAAGTCTTAAAAAATGTTTTTGTTTTTGTATTTTCATGTGGAGAAATTTAATATTTTGGGTATAAAATCTCAGTGCATTAAAACAAAATTTTAAATACTGCTAAGTGTTGTTAAACAGTTTGTTCACAGACATTTAGCATGGCAGATCTACAATAAATTACTTTAAAACATTTATTAGTTCAGCAAAGCTATGATTTGGGCAAAGTGAAGCCAATATATTTTGTGTTTTCTAAACTTTAAAGATTAACTGACAAGTGATGTTAGCGTAAAAAGCAATTAGCTAAAAATGAATAAATACATTTGGCTCTTACCAGATCAGTACACAGAAAATAAGCTGTTTTTCTCAGACAAAAATAATTTCAGACTTAATTTAAGACCAACTTTCCCTCAACTAACAAACAGCTCCTGCAGCTCCTTGATCCAAACACGATGTGGCGCTGTTGCTATGATACGACGCAATGACGTAGCAAGCACCAAAACGTTTTTTTTTTTTCTCAGAAAGGGGAGGGCCCGCAGGAGAGGCCAGCACGAGATGGCGGCCATATTGGTAAGGGAACTGGATCCTGCTGTGACGCCATATTGTTCTGTTGAAACACACAAAAAAATATAGATGTATATTATAAAACAAACGTAAATTCAAATTCATTCATGTTTACAAATGTAATTGAGTTCTTTAGTAAAGATTGAAGCCTTTATAACACACTTTGCTAAATAAAGTCAAACAGACCTCAGATATATCCATTATAATCTGAACTCTCCATTTCTGCTAGGACATTAATTACTGCTCAAATTTTAATTAAAATTTTCAAAAGTGCTTGAAATAAACTATCCTGATTTTTCATGACAAACAGTTACAGAATGTTCATGTCTGTGAATCACTTTGATAAATTTGTTAATGAAGTAAACCATTACAGTGTACAATGTATTCACACATTATATGCAATATTGCTTTTTTACTTTGCCCCCCAACACACAACAAACTCACTGCATTCTGCACAATCCCTCTGCACGCCACATTTTCACCTTGATGGTTACTTTGATGCCAGCAGACAGAATTATTGACATTATTGTGATGCTGTGCTGCTTGTTTGTGGTGAAGACATTCAAATAAGAATTTCTTTGCACTGCGGACACCTGTTTCAATGCTTACGCAGACAGGGTGTTGGGTTGTTGGAAACCACTGTCTTGGATGCTTTTGTTAATTCACATCATAATAACACAGACACAAGTAAAAAGTTTGATTTTAATTAAACGTCCTAGAAAGTTGAAATACTCCGTTGTGAGAAGATTAATTTGTTCAATAAATATGACTTTTTCTAATTTTACAGAAACTTGAGAACAATCACTGAGCATGGTTTTGATCATTGTGGATCAGCGGTTTGCTCGGTCATTGTGTACTTTACGTTTTCCCAGAGAGGGGGCACTGTAATCTTGGATTCAAGAAGGATTCAAGATGTATACTGCCACCTGCTGGATTGCAGTGTTCATTAAACTTGCATAAAGCCTCAGAAAACAATAAATAATAGCATGTGTTTAGGTTTAGCATAACATATCCAGACACAAGGTCAGTGAGACCAATATTAGAGTAGGAGCCATTAAGTACTGGGTTCTGGATCAAGGTTTCCACGTTCGGCTTCTGGTCACCCAATTTCAGGATTGAGATTGTCACAGATCAAAGCAACACTGGGCTATGTGACTGGTTCATGGCCTCATCTCCCTGATCCAGATCATCTATCTCCTGTCAACTTTAAACTCTTGAATAGACAAGATAAACAGCTGATATGATCCAGCAGTCAAGATCATCAAGGAACAAGATTTTACTCTGATGGAACATGTGGAGTTATTGTCTGGTTATGTGAGGGTCAGTGTCACACTCTGTCCTGTGAGTCAGACTAAAGAATCTGAAAAAAACACTGGACTGGTGTGTGGGTTAAACTCAGCTGTGCAAGACGACAAGCCAGTTCAGATCCATTAGTGGTAAAAAAACAAACAAAAAACAGTGTGACTTTACATTTTCAGCCTCTGAGTCTCACAGCATGAAGCCTTCACAGGAGGAACCTTTGGAGGAGCTAAGCCCTTCCCACTGGGCCACACCACTCATCTTTGAGACAAATAAGGAGAAAATCTTGATATACAAGATACCTGAGATAAAAAAACCAATTAAAATACACATTCAAAAGAGATGATCCATGATGCTTCTGTCATCCATAGTTCACAGACAATGTTTTTCTCCAGTTTGTGCACCAAATCAAACTATCTGAAGAACTTTACGGGACAGAAGCAACACACACACACACACACACACACACACACACACACACACACACACACACACACACACACACACACACACACACACACAGAAATGTAAAGTTAACGTAAATACTTTAGTGTTGCTGAAACATTTGGCATCACAGAACTAAAATAAACACAAACACAACAACTGGGACATTTGTTCACTGGCTGCTGGAAGGTTGCACTACGAATACAGGAACTTTGATCGCCTTTCTTTTTGTCTGGGAAACTTTTCACTGACTTTCAGACTGAAGTCAGTCGTCTCAGTCAGCAGCTTTTTGTCCATTCAGCCTCTCCTGGGTCCCGGTGTTTCTCCAAAATGTTTGTATTGTTTTTAATTTTGAGAAGCTCCTCTGAGATTCTGTAGAGTCTCGACAACAAAAGCTCCTCATCACCACACCCATGACCTCATGAGTGTGGTGATGAAGACCTTTAGGAGTGTGACAGTCTCTTGAAACAGATCCACAGCACCACCACATGATCTGAAGTCTTCCTTGCTGACAATAAGACTAAACTCTGAGCTTCGGATTCACTTTTCAGATGCTGTTCAGTGCATCCTCCTGGAAAACCAGGTTGTTCTCAACAAAACTGTTCACCCTGCAGCAAGATGGAGCTGACGAGGTGGTCTGTGAAGGAGACACGTTCCTCAGTGTGTCTCAGTGTGGTATCACAGACGGACAAAGAGAAAGACAAAAATAAGATGATGTTGAGATGAAATGTTCAGATCACATCACCACATATTATATACAGGCAACATTTCACTTTCTAAGTATAAAACAAGACATTCTACTCAGGAAAAAAAGAATATTAGCTCATAAAAGCCCAAATTAGAAAAAGTTGGGATGATATGGAAAATTGGAAAAAAGAAAA